>NC_079213.1:33865901-34063401 GCF_029633865.1 Lampris incognitus | reverse complement strand
TCTGATTACTAGACGACCCGCTCTACCTCCAGAGCCATGCCGCCCCTACAACGAGCAGTGATGTGTAATGAGGTAGTGCGTGGTTGTGGGTGCTTCATGGGTCCTGGCTGTGTTGGTGAGGTGTGGTAAACTGGGAGCGTTTGAAGCTGTATGCTCAAACTGAATCACCGGCTTGAATTGTACCTGATTTGCACGTAATCTAACGCGGTTGCTCGGGCCGGTGTCCCTGTGGAGGTTGTTGGTGGTGATGGTGGGCATGGTTCAGTGCTGTGCAGAGGAACCAGCTGTGATGCTGATGTAAAAGAGGAGAGAGTGGGTTGGCACAGACATGTTGTAAGGTGACACATGGCCGACCATCTCTGTTGGCAGTGTTTATTATGTGTGCGTGTGTGTGTGTGTGTGTGTGTGTTGACTGAAACTGAAGTTATTGTCCAGTGTGATGTGATATAGCAGTAACATTGTTACTAGTTGCTATTCTGATTTTGACCTGTCAGTTACATTGTTGCTATTGACTTGTCACAGTAACATTGTTATTAGTTGCTAGCCGGGTTTTGACTTGTCAGTTACATTGTTACTAGTTGCTATTCTGATTTTGACTTGTCACAGTTACATTGTTACTAGTTGCTATTCTGATTTTGACTTGTCACAGTTACATTGTTACTAGTTGCTATTCAGTATTGACAAGCAGCTTTTTAATGAGATCTAGTTTCTGTTCCACATAAAGATATCAACACATAAGTTTTACTTGACATATCTTTTAAGACTAGTGGATTAACATTACTAGTCACAACTAGATGCTGATGTCAAAATTTCAGATTTGACTCGTCAAAATGAAAAAGTTGATTTTAAAATTTTTGTGACCAGTGCCTAATCACATCCATCATCTTTTTTAAGCTGGGTTGTATTCAGCTGGTGGGCTGTTTGGGCACCAGTAGTGAAGAATGAAACACCAGTACTTTTTTATGTTTTTAAAACACTAGTTGCTAGGTTAAAAAATAAATATAAAACACTGGTCACTATTGTGAAGATACTAGTTGGTAATACTATACTATTGGAATATTGACTAGTGCTTTTAACCCTTCTGTTGTCTTCTGGGTCAAAATGACCCGTAACAGTGTTTATTTAACAGCAGAGAAAAGACTCTAAATGATATTTTATCAACCTGAAATGTGATGACTTTTCCTAGAGTGACCCCAACATTAGAAAAAAGTAAAACATTGTTTTTGTTCATGTTTCCATGAAAGCTGTACACCACTGGGGTACTAGGATTATCTTAGGGTCATGTATGACACTAAGCCATGTGTGGGTCATGTGTGACCCTATAAAAACGAGGGGTGTCCACTGATTAAATACAGTCTTCCTGCACTGTGCAGAGAGAAAACTCAGAGAGTAACACAGTTTGTGATGAATGACAGCTTGGTTCTTCATGCAAAATAGATTTGGGTTTTAAAATTAAATTAATCTGTTTTAATTTAGAGGTTTAATGAAGGCGGGTCAAAAATGACCCTTAAGACGAGGGCAGTATACACAATGAGTGGACAACACAAGGACCACACAATAAAAACTATTATTTACTTAATTGTTACTAGTAAAAGAGAAAGTGACTAGTCATAATCAAATTACTAACTCGAACTTATAACTACTTTTTAGCAACTACTGACTTTACAATAGCGACTACTGACACTCACAACAGCAACCAGTGTCTAAAAAAAACATGTATTAGTGTCTTAATTTTAGTGACTATAGCTCCTAAAAATTACAAAACGGCCTGCCATGACTGTTTGGGGGGCGACGCGTTTCATCGTTAATTTGTCACATACTGCCCCCTAGAGCCCAAATACTGGAACCACATCAGTGCACATCGTTGTCAATGCTCTGACAACGACTCCAAAGAGGATAAAAGCTGAGTCTCATCACCAGCAGTCAGTCTAGGTCTAGTCAGAAAGGCACGAACTGAGGAAGCCTCTTGGATGAGAGGCCAAACGTCTTCACGGATATATACCAAGTCCAGTTGCACTTGATTCAACTCCTTTGGAGAACCATGACCTGGATGAATGAGAACATTCACAAGACACCAGTGCACATCCATCCATCCATCCATCCTGAACAGCTTATCAGGTTGGACAAATTCTGTCCCTGCAGCTTACCCTTCATGAGGTCCTCGACGTGTGTCACATGACTGGCTGAAAGGGGCCACGATGGACCCACTTATTATTCTCATTTGGACAATAGCGGGAAAATCGGCGTTTCATTGAAGTGTTTTTCAGTTTGAAAACACACTTCTTGGCTCCTATATAACCAAGTGCAAATGAAGGTATTCATAGTTTGGAATTCCATCCATCCATTATCCGAACCGCTCAGCCGCCAGTCCATCACACACACACAATTTAGTACGGTTGCTTCACCTGACCTACATGTCTTTGGGCGGAAACCGGAGCCCCCGGAAGGGGCCCACGCAGACACGGGAAGAACAAGCAAACTCCACACAGAGGACGACCCGGGACGACCCCCCAAGATTGGACTACCCCGGGGCTCGAACCCAGGACCTCTTGCTGTGAGGCGGCCGCGCTAACCACTGCGCCACCGTGCCGCCCAGTTTGGAATTCCGTAGAAATAGAATCTAAATTATCATGTGTATGAATGAGTTATCGTTATCAAAACGGAAAGTATGACATATTTTCTTAATCGTTTAAGTATGCTACAATTAGCGAAAATTCAGGGGAGAATTACGCTCCAGGGTGTCTCCCCGCCTGCCGCCCAGTGACTGCTGGGATAGGTTCCAGCATCCCCGCGACCCTGAGAGCAGGATAAGCGGTTTGGATAATGGATGGATGATGGATGGATGGATGGATGGATGGATGGATGGATGGACTACGTTTCCTCAGTCCTGTGAGAGAATGATTGCGCTTGAGTAACAACCAACGACGACCTCAAGACGAGGATGTGCGTCTGGGCAATTGGACAGAAAGCGATCTTCTCATCTGCAAAGTATTTCATTATGTAAGCTCTCTAAGACTAATCTGGCTGAAATTGGTGTTATTGTAGACGATTAAGGCACTTCCATAGGCATGTCTTTTATGCAGTGAGAGACTGACAGAAAGAAAAAAAACGAATGCAGTACCACGCTTTAACCACCAGGGTCAGTACTGAGCATCTACTAAACAGACAAACAACTCTACACTTTCAAGAGGAAAAGTGTTTTTGTTTTGTTTTTCTTTACTATCAGAGCTAGCAAACGTGCAGATCGCTCCGATCCAACAGGAAGCGGAAGTGTTCCTGGGGTTATTCGTTGTCTGACGCACGGACGGACACGCAAGGCCTTTGATGGCTTTTAAACATCTATTATGGTCTTCACAGATGGGCACATGAGGAAAAACCACTTCCAGTTTGATGGCTGAGCCCCGCTGGCGCTACCCTCTGGTCCACCAGACTGCCTGCTTGTCTGAGGGCTTTTACTCATCGGGTCTCAGTTTGCTGGTTTCCACACTGTTGGTTTCCGTACTGTTGGTTTCCGTACTGCTGGTTTCTGTACTGTGGCAGAGCCGTGCTGGCTGCCACCTTGTCGCTTTAATAACAAATGCAGCTGGGATGGTTTTTCTTTTCTTTTCTTTTTACTGAAACTGTAAACATACGACAGTCAGTCAGTCCAGTCCATTAAATGAAAATATATCCATAAAACAAACATAATAACTGCAACAAAGAGGAACGATATAAAAAGTAACTAAATAACAAATAAATAAGGAAAAAAATAAACCTAGTGACAGACTTTGACCCCAAACGGGAACAGCCGGAAGTAGTAGTAGTAGTAGTAGTAGTAGTAGTAGTGGTAGCAGCAGCAGTAGTAGTAGTAGCAGTAGTCGTAGTAGTAGTAGTAGCAGTAGTAGCAGTAGTAGTAGCAGTAGCAGTAGTAGTAGCAGTAGTAGTAATAGTAGTAGTAGCAGTAGTAGTAGCAGTAGCAGTAGTAGCAGTAGTAGCAGTAGTAGTAGTAGTAGCAGTAGCAGTAGTAGTAGTAGTAGCAGCAGTAGCAGTAGCAGTAGTAGTAGCAGTAGTAGCAGTAGTAGTAGTAGTAGTAGTGACAGAATTCTTCAGTTAAACAGTTCTAAATACATTTTGTTCACTGACACCTTTTTTGCTGGTAACAAGATTCAGAGACTCAAGGAAATATTCAATATCTATCAAAAATAATGTTGTGGTTACAACGCCCCGAGCTGCTTCCCGGCACGTTCAAACCACTCCCCCAGCTCGGACGTGCCGGAAACATCCGAGCGCTCGGCTCGCGCTCTGAGGAGACGAGCGCTGCGCTGTACCAGGCGTTTGCCGTCTTCCATCAGGCACACCTGCGGCCATCAGGCAGCCCTCTACAAGAAGCCTGCCAGAACGCCACTCCGTGCTTCGACGTACTGAACCCTGCGGTAAAGCTCTGACAAGCCCTCCAGCGTTCCTTGCCCTCTTGCTATTTCCCATTGTCTATATTCATGTCGCTCTTTCTTCCCTCCCAGGACTCTCCCTCCGCGACTCCCCGCGTCTCCCTCGCCCCCAGCGACCTTCACGTTTTCCCCCGGCCCTCTCCAGCGATCTCCCTCCGTGTCTCTCTACCTGGACCCCTTCTATTCGGACTTGACTTCCTGGATCTCGGACCCGGATCGGACCCTGACTCACCCTTTTTGGATCAGGGACTGGACTTGTTTGCCAGGTGCATGCACACTATTCAACACCTCCTTGTCATTTACATACCGCACCACACATAGGCTAAAAACACTCTCACACAGTTATATACGCAAACCGCGGGACACCACACATAGTTTATTCACACATCCCACTAATGGAACGTTTTTGCACCATACACTCCCCCCACATTATCCCCTGTGGCAGTTTTGTTTTTTTTTCTTCCCTGCATTAAATCGCCCTTCGGGTTATCCCGGTGCTCCGATGTCTGTCTGTCCTTTTGGGTTTCGCTACACTGGCCTCTGGTCTTCATTCGTGAAACGTAACAGAACGTCGAAGCCAGAATGAGCCAAAGCAAACCCGAGGGGCAGGCGGTCGCTCAGGGAGCTATAGCCCCTAAGCCCCAGAATCCTATAGCTCTCGAGGTAGTGGTAGAGAACCACGGCACTCAACTCCCCCAACTCCATTCTGAGCTTAGCACTGCCTTCTCCCGGATCACTGGAGAAATCAGCGGGCTCCAGGCAAACTCGCATACCTCGGCGAACACCCTTGCTTCACTCTCCACGCAGATCGCTGCTCTGACTGTGGCAGTGTCCAAGATCGGCGACCACCCTGCTCTGGCCCCGATCCCGGCCCCCGGATTCCCCATCCCTGGTCCCGACGTTCCCCCTCCTCCGAGTCGACCCCCTGTTCGAGCCTAACCTTCCCTTCGGTGGCCTTCGGTGGGGAGTTCGAGCTGTGCAGGGGTTTCCTTGGTCAGTGTGAGCTCCTGTTCAAACACCAGCCAGCCAGGTATAGGACAGGAGAGACCAAGGTAGCCCTTGGTATGTCCCTCCTCACCGGCAAAGCCTTCAGCTGGGCCATAGCGGCGGTTGGCCATACCGAGCGGCTCGCCTCGGACTATGGTGCCTTCCGCCGTGAGTTCCGTCTAGTGTTCGACCACCCAGCTGACGGGCAGGACGCTGCCAGCCGCCTCCATTCCATCCAGCAGCAGATGATGGCCGCCGTCACCGGCCTCGCCACCACCGCTCTCCAACGGCCGCTGCCTACCCAGACAGCGCCACCTGTGTCGGTGATGCTCACCCCGACCCGTTGGGCTTGGCTGCCCAGCGTCCTCGAGCCTCCGCTGCCCAGCGTCCCCGAGGCGCCTCCGAGTTCCGCTAGCCCCGCGGCTGCCACGCCGCCTCCGAGTCCCGCTAGCCCCGCGGGAAGAACATGTCATCCACTTCTAAAAATTTTGAAATATGTACATTAGTTGGATTTAGATTGTGTAATATTTTCAAATATAATTCTCTAAGAATCTAAAAGGGACGAGCCACGCCTTATGCCAGTTAATGTGTTCCAGAAAAATCTTCCACGTGGTGTTATTTTCCTGGTATTGTAGAAACATCTTCGATATGTTTGTTGTTCATAACATCAACACCATTTATATAAAGACTACATTCAAACTTGGGAAGCTCGTCTTGTTTTCTGTAGCTTCTTATTAGTTCTAATAAAGCACGGGGGGATGGATTTTATACTGAGTTAAAGTCTGTGGGCTTGATAGGGAAAGCTTTTCCCTTAGGAAAGGTTTCATAGTTAAGTATTATACCATTATCATTTAAAAGGTCTTTTAAGAAAATTGTTTCTGTCAACCCAATTTTGTAGATAGTGACTTGTTTCCTCTCGTGACACATTCATTGTTCCATATTATTGACTTTTGTGCAGAAAAGTTATGTGACTAGCACAACTTCCCTGCCATAGGAGCTTGTTGATCGGTGACCTTGTAACACTGTAATTACGTGCTAGTAAACATTTAAGGCCGCCCATTTCTTTAAATATTTTGTGTAGGATGACATACCATGAGTTTGGTGCTTTTAACACTCTTTTAACCATTTAACCTTAAAGGTGTAATTCAAGTCCACCAAGTCCAACAGTTCGAAGCTGCCCTCTGCTTTGGGTCCGCAAAGTACCGCCTTCTTCAGATAAGGATGTTTATTTTTCCATACAAAGTTTGTCGGTATGTTGTTAATGTCTTTACATGTTGAGTCTGAAACATTGAGGGAGAGAGCGGGGTAAACTAATCTTGAGACTCCCTCAGCTTTAGTCAATTATGTGAAGCCACAAGTTCAGTATTGTTTTAGCCTTTTTTTCTGTTTGGGGGAGAAATTATGTTGTTGGCGCTCCATGGAGTCCTTACAAATGTGTACGCTGAGATATTTGACACAGTTCTTAACGCGTCTATCGCATAAAGGTTTGTCCTCAGTCTGAAACAAACGTAAGATTTCACATTTACATTTGTTAAGTTTTAAACCTGATGCAGCCGAGAACTGGTCTATTAGGGATACACCATGTTCAGTCTGATATTTGTCACTTAGTAATAATGCTGTCTCATCAGCTAGCTGGGTCAATCCTACTTCTCTACCAAAAATAGATAAGCCTTTGAAGACTGGATCATGTAAAATATGCAAAGAGAGTAATTCAACCACAATCGGGAACAAAAACTGTGAAACAGAGCACCCTTAACGAACCCATCTCCTAACAGGAAACCTTTTTGTAGTGTTTGGATACAGCATGACACAACTATCAATATTCTTATAAAACATTTCAACTGTCGAAACAAAACCAAAAGTCTGGAGCACTTTAAATAAGAAACAACGTTCTAGCGTGTCGAATGCCTCATAGAAATCAAGAAAAACCATGAGAGCACCAGTTTCAAGGTTATCAGAGTAAGCCAGTAAATCAAGAACAAGTCTGATGTTAGAACTTATGTGGCGGGTGGTCATAAAGCCGGTTTGTGTTTCACCTATGATCTTGTTTAGACCCTTCTTTAAACGCTTAGCAAAAATCAGTGAGATGATCTTATAATCAAAGTTTAGGGGTGTAATAGGTCTCCAATGTTCCATCAATATATGGTCTTTCTCAGGCTTGGGGATTAGTTATTAAGCCCTGTTTCATAGTCATGGACATTTCTGTTTTTAATAATGCATTCTTTAAATAATTCAATTAAGGGAAGTTCAATGATGTCCAAAAAATGTAGATAGAATTCGACAGAGAGCCCATCCGAGCCTGGCGACTTCCCTTTCTCCATTGAGTGAGTTGCCTCTGAGATTTCCAATTTTGTGATGGCTCGTTCACAATTTAGCTTGAAGTGTTCTGAGATAGAGGGTGTGAGTTCTTTAATGAGTCAATAAAACTATCACAGTCACTATTTTGAGAGTTGTAAATATTGCTGTAAAATGAACCAACATGTTTTGAGATATCAGAAGGGTCGCAAGTTATATTATCGTTCATCTTAAGGGCAGGAATATTATTTCTTTTGCGGTTCCGCTTCTCCAATGTAAAGAAGCAGCCAGAAGTTATTCGCCTCGTTCAAACTGTCTCGCTCTGGACCTTATAAAAGCTCCTTTAGCCATTTCAGTATACATGTTGTCTAGGACCTCTTTCAGTTTTTTAATTTTTATTTGTTCTTCCTCTGAAAGATGATCTTTGATCATTAAGACGTTTAATTCATCCATGACACTCATTTAGCTGTTATTCTTTTTATTTCTTTGCTACGTCTCATTGCTAATTCTCTAATTTTCAATTTGAAATATTCCCATTTTTGTGTGACTTCTTGTTAAATATTATTTTTTGCTGTTGTTCTCACTAAGTCACAAAATACACGGTCATTTAACAAATTATTATTTAATTTCCAAAAACCAGGTAAACTGCTTGTCTGTTGTTTGGCGCCTGCTAAATGGATTGTGATTCATTTGTGATCAGACAGAGGAGCCATCATCATGTGAGGATTCTGAAACAAACCTTACACAAGAAGATTTAAACCATAAGCCAGTCCTGGATTGTGAGGATCTCTTGGCATTACTCCAGGTAAATTGTCTCTTATCAGGATTTAAGAAGTGTCAAACATCAGTAACATCAGTAACTAGACGTTGTTCACAAATAAATGCTGTACTTTTGAATGTTGAGTGCAGGATTGTTCTCACTGGTATTGTCTATAAGCTCATCTGGGGCATCATTATATTCTCCTCCAGTGAGAAAGTGTGCCTCATATTTGTTTTTGAGTGCTACTAGTTTCACACATAGCTGCGTAAACACAACTGAGTTGTGTAATTATGGCCACATAAATTACAAACTGTAAAGAAGGAGTTACCTAGTTTCAAGACCAGGATCATCCACCTGCCCTCATCTGAAGTAACTGACTCAACAATATCTCCTTTAAATTTGTTAAGGAGGATGGCGACACCCGCCGATTGTTGAGAAGCATGACAAAAATAATATTGGTCACCCCATGGAACTTTCCAGAACTTCATATCACTATCACCCGAATGAGTCTTGTAAAAATATGAAGTCAGCATTTTTTCGTCTACGAAACAAAAAAATGATTTTCTTTTGGCACTGTCATGGATACCTCTGACATGAAGAGAAATTATTTTAAAAGAACTAAAATAGTCTGCCATGAGGCTCTGAGCTGTAAGCTGCCAGAGAAATTACATACTCTCAAGCAGAGAATGTTGAATATTGAGTACCCCACAAAGAACATATTGTTGTTTTAACAACTGAAGTAAACGTATGCCTTAATCCACATGGTAGACGTGGAGGTAGAAAGTAAAGCACCTAAAACGCAGTAAATCTAAAGTAACTGACTCATCTCATGAGCAAGCGATACTTTTATGAAGTGAATCTCACCCCATGTGTTTCTGCAGTCTCTCCAGATAAGCGAGATCCTCCGCCGTCCGAAGAACCGTTTCCTTCACAACATAAGTGTTACGGGAAGCCCTCCATACCTTACGCTGCAAGGTGCGTAAGGTAAACTGTAGAATGATGATGGAGCGCGTGCTGTCATCCTCTCTCGGGCGCCCAACTCTACCCAGGTGAAAAAATACCATACTTAAATCATACTTGTAAAAGAATGTACTAAGTACACTTTCATGTTCTTTGTACTTTTTTTATACCTTCAAGTATACTAAAGTGTACTTAACTACTCTTTGAGTACAACTTCAGTACTACAGTATACTTGAAGTGTAAATGGTATGCTAAATTGGCACAACTTTTTACAAACTGTAAGTGTACCGAAGTATATCAGCGAAAATCATGATTTGTGAGCATTCGAAATGTACTTGCAGTACAATTGTATTATATCACCAGTGTTGCAAATATATTTAAAAGGCATTACAGTTCAATTGATGGTAGGTATTAGTGTATTCTGAACACACATACTAATTACTATACTTCTAGCATGCCTCTGTAATACTTCAAATAAACTTCAAATGCACTTTCTATCTGTATTAAGTACTTTTAAAGTGTGCTATTATGTTAATAAAAATGTATTTATAGTAAAGTTCTATCATAATTTAAGTATCATTGAGGGATGTACTTTAAGTATAATGTCATTATACTGTAATGTGGAGTAGAAGTATATTCTATTGCTGCTTATACTACATGGCAGACATGTATTTTAAATACAATACAGTTATACTGTAAGTACTACAGAACAGTATACTTACACTATGTCACTATTATACTTGCAGGCTACTCCAATTATGAAAAAAACACAATTTCAATTATGAAAACAGAAAACAAAAAACATTTTAATTCAACTTTTGTAAGTGACAATTCAACAGCAGTCACTGAGAAGCCTTGTTGTAGCTCTCGTTGTTGCACTTCCTTTGCAGCAGGCCCCGGATCTCGCTGACCTCTGTGCCAGGGAATCTCTCTCTCACCGAGTCTGTGAAAACGGGAAGGAAGCATAGGATTTAAGACTTGATACGATAGACAATATATTAACTGAATTCCATTCATAAAGACAACATTAATACAGATTGACATTGACAGATTATCTGTACCTATAACTGCATCCACTTTTTCTGGATCAAGTTGGTCCTTGACCTCCCCTTTCTTCCCCTTCTCAGTAAGGGTAGCCTTGGCCAGGGTATCTTTTCCAAAGACTACCATAGCCAGGTCCTGGGTAAAGAGGGACACCCGTCTGCTGCTTATTTGTTGGAAGAGGCATTTGGAGACCTGGACTTGTGAGTTGCCCAAGAACATCTGTAAAAACACAAACTACTTGAGTACACGTCTGTGTATTTATGTGGGGCAGGAATTCTTCAGCCTGGCTTCACCAGCTTGTTCACGTGAGCTCACATTCTATTTCATTCCGTAGATCGGTCTGGCCATCCACCCGTTCAAACTGATTTCCATCTGACCAGATATTGGTCAGGCCGAGGCATTTTGGTCTGCGACCGTTGATGATGCCCCTTGGAAATCGAAAATAAATGCAGGATTTCCAAACCCTTAGCATTTTTGCGAATTGGGTCTGGCGAAGCCAATCTAGGCATTCTTGGCTTCAAGGGTGTGAAAACACACTGCCATTGATATGCAGTGATTACTTTCTTTGTTATAGAACAATAGCAAAAGAGTATGGTTACAGTGTTATGTCCTTGAGTCCCAAGTCATCAATTCTGTCATTGCCAGTTTGCTGGGATGAGTCATTGTGGCTGGGACTGGAACCTGATCCAGGTGACTTTATGTTGTCCAGTATGGACTTCATGGTAGCCACCAATCCTGGCAGCTCTAAGACAAGGACATAAAGAGGGGTCCAGGTGTAAATAGCAAATAGAGACACAAAATAGCATATATATGTATATGTCATTATACAACAGAGAAATCCAACTTGAGCAATAGCAAGGTGCATCCCACCAGTGCTGATATTCACCAGTTACATTATCTTTCACACTTGCACACTTGTATAAATGCAATAGATCACTTATGATTAATGTGCTCTTGGATAACTACACCTGTGGTCTTGCTGTGATGGTAACAGAAAAAAAAAGACTAACAGACAGACCAACAGACACACACACACTAGGGATGCCCCCCGAAACCCGGTTCTAAACGGGAACCGGTTCTAAATTAGTAAAAACCGGAGCATTTTTAAGATCCGACGTTTCCGGTTCTGCTATCGGTAGTCGGTAGGTACTCGAGAAATCATGGAGTGAGATTTATATTGTGGCAATTGTGTTTTTCGAGGAATTTAAACATCGCGAACATAATCTTGTTTGCCGTTTTCTCCATCCCTCTGTCTCTCTCTCTCTTACTGCGCGAGGAGCGGGGCTGTGCTGTGCTCCACACACTCGCTCACACACGCACAGACAGCTCTGCTCAAGTGCTCATCATGGCGGAGAGAACTAAACGTTCAAGTTTGGGTATATTTTTCAAAAGTCGATGACAACAACGCTCGTTGCCACAAGTGCAACAAATCATTTGCCAGTAAGGGTGGCAATACAAGCAATCTGTCGAAACATCTTTTGTCGAAACATGGTATTAATCTGCAGAAATGCGGAGTTTTCGACTGCTTTGCTCGTAGTGTTCCATCCACGTCCACTGCAGGTAAGCCGTATGAGCCATAGATACGGAGTTAGCTAGGCTAATAACGAATTATTACGAATAGGCCAATAAATAAAATATAATTGCTTAGCTAATTGTTTAGCTACAAATATATAAGCCATAGATACGGAGTTAGCTAGGCTAATAGCCGGAGACACTATAAGTCAGGAGAGATCACGACTCCTGCCGGAGAAGGCAGATATGTTGATTTTTCTGCAGAAGAACTGTTAGGATAATGTTCTAGATTCTTGTTTGTTTGAACTTCCGTTAGCCTTTTGCTGTAAACATTTATTTTTAATATATATTTTTTCCTTATCTTTATCTACTTTTATTTTTTATCTTATTTGTTGTTGTTGAATGTTGATTATAAAGTCTATAATTCAGACGCATTTAAAACATTGCTGCTGCTGTTGCTGCTGAATAAATATTTGTTTATATTTATACAAAGTTATATAATAGAATAATAAAGCAATGTCGATTCTGTTCTTAATTAAGTGTCTTTTTTTCTTGCATAATAATCAAAAAGAACCGATAAGAGTATCGATAAAGTACTGAACCGATAAGCAGTACCGATAAGAGTAGTAGTATCAATAAAATCCTAACGATACCCATCCCTAACACACACACACTAGCAGTGCACAGGTTGACTCTGCCCTTCCTTTGAATCATTAAGATCGTCTACAGAAACTCATGTTAAACATGTATTTTATTTAAATCAAATTAAGAGTAGTAAATAACAGCAAAGGTGGCAGAGTCACTTGGATTATTTTCCAATCGGATCTGGAACTGAGACATAACACAGAACATGCATGCATGCACATGGGCTTCAAAATAAAAGTGGTATGTCTTGAATCCATTTCACGTCATAACCTCAATTAGAATGGTGGCAGGTGGGTCAATAAATTGTGTGGAAGGCTTCAGATGGCTGCAGAGCTAAACCAGGCATCACTCGCATGCACCCACCCACCTTTCAGAGCCTTCAAAGTCTCCGCATTAAATTCCACCAAAACCTTCTGTGGTTGCTGCTGGCACTCCGTCTCCTTCTGTTGAAGGATGCTACCGTCATCCTCCTCCTCATAGGTCACGATTATCTGCGCAGAAAACGTTGGCCTAATTACTTTAAGCAAATAAGGCAGCCATACACTCCTAAGCATGCACAAGCCAAGACGTAATGTTTTCAGGGCGTGAGTGCATGCATGTGTACATCAATAGTCTTGCTCCCGCTAAATACATAAGCCTTATATAGACCACTGGAACACAGCCGGGTACCTTGACAACAGGACGCCAGGAGAGGGGGATAGAAAACCCAAGCCGCCAAGCCGCACTATTAGATACGCAGCCTAGCCGTAGCTACGATGCCCAAAAGTTGCTGTGTGGTGGACTGTACTGTTAACAGTTGAACAGTTTGGTCTGGCGCAGGTTGAGCCGGTGGCTATATGGAATTCCACAGTTAGCTAAACCTGTCTGAATGGGATCACATTCTTCAAACCCATATGTATTTTTATCCATTAAAAATCATAAAATGGTCCCTCCCCCCTGAATATTTGGTCACATGCTCAATTTTGTTTATCTTTCCTAGAAACAAGGGGTAACTACCCTGGTCTCCCTTACCCAGTTAAAATGCAAACATTGTTATCACATTATTATTGTCATCCTTATTGAGTAGGATATCATGCATCATTGTATGCAGTCATGTGTAATCCAGTAAAAAGTAATAATTGAATAAAATGCAAACATTTGTTGAAAATGTAGCCTAGTTCCTATGTCTTTTCCCCATGGCTGCTCTAGGTCATGATGTGTGATTTAATTTTGCCTTTTATCATTTCAGGGTGTAATGCAAAGGACCCCTCAGTTGTTTTGATACAGGTTTGGGCTGTAGATACTTCTAGACACATAGCACATCTATACATTTCCAAGGCATCACGCTCATGCTCCCTACCCCAGACAACTCCAGGGGCCATGAGCCTGTCTTTGGTTGAGCCTTTGTGGAGTATGTCTCTCAATAGTGCTGCAGATGGTTTGTCGAGACATGTGTGTAGGTAGCACTCTGTGCGCCGATGTTCCTATGATTCTCCCAACCCTCTCTTGGTGCCATGCAGCGCATTCTGACTGATTTAAAGTAGCCTCCTCTATGGCCTCCACTTGTTCCTCGGTCATGAACAGTTCAGAGAACCAGGGTGTTGGCCTGATTGGCAGAGAAAACCATTGAAATGTGCTATGACCTACGGAGAGCTCTCCAGTCCCAGCCAACAGCTGAAGGAACTGCTGCTGCTCCTGTGGGGTGGCATCTGGAATTGCCCCCTTCCTTGGCCTGCCTTCCTTCCTTTTTGCGCTTTCTGAATAAAATTTGATGTTGCAGATTCTGTCGGCCTCCACCTTTTTAGTCGACACTTTATTCCACGCACAGGCTATACTGGTGGGTGCCACACTTGTGTAGCCTAAACGGACTGATGTCTCCAGTTTGAATAGCAACGCAGCCACATGAGAGCATGTCTCTCCGAGTCTGAAATGGAAGTGATTTTTTTTACTACAGTCATTTCATTCAATATGTTATATTGAGATGTAGAACTAATTACTTTCCTCAAACAATGTAGCTATTATTATTTATAGTAGTGTTGGTATTATTAGTCGGCTTACCCTGCCATGCAATCGCAGTGAGCACTCAGAATTGCTCCTGTGCTCCTGGCAGCAACCCATGTATTGTGGGGTTTCTCTGTGACTCTATATGATGGCTTCACCTGGGTCCTGAACACGGTAATGTCCTTCGATGGATTATAGTGTTCAACAACAGATACCCACCCACTTGAAAAAAACTTGTGAGCCTCCAGTGATTTGTAATTTTTCATTTTCTTCGCCGTGTAAATACCTGTATGAGACCATGGAAATTCAAATCAGGTTGAGGCTTCTATCCCCCTCTAGCTCCCCCCACTCTAACGTTCGAACGCGGAAGTGCAGTGGTCTATTTGATGAAACAGGTTATAGACCTACCAGTTTTTGCTTTTTAGGTGGCGCATACAACTCTTCAGAGGAACACGTTGTCTCATCTGAACCTCCAGCTGGAGTAGAGGTGTAGAGGGGTTTGCTGAGCTTAGAGGTTCTTTCAGCCTGCAGGTACTTCTCAAGCTGTCGCCCATGGCAGCCGCCATCTGTGAACCAGACTGACAGCATACATCTTGTTTCAGAGTTTGCCTTAGAAAATTACCACACAAACCACCAGGCTTTAAGCTTGTCACTTAAAAACGTGAGAGAAAAAAAAATGCTTTGCCAGTAAGTGAAGCTGTCAATGTCATTTCATGCAATCACAAACCGCCAGTGATGAGAAGTCACCAATGAAACTTCCTGAGGTTCCCTTTACTGCCAGTCTGTTCCCTTCCACTGGATTTCCGGACGTTTCACGTTTTCTTTCACACCGATCTCGACTGAATTTTTATTCACCATTTCCTCAAATTCGGAGAAGCCGTCGTTCAGCCCATTTCATTACTGGCTTTTAGATGGCGGCATTGGAAACCGCTTCTTCCGCCATTTCAGGCACCTCGGTGCGTATCTTCTTTGGGTTGGGACTTCGTATAGGAGACAGGGGAATCATCCGTTATCCGTCCTCCCTTTTCACCATTCCTCGCGTCTCTTGGACATGTGTCTTGCTGCTAGCAAAACGTTCTGGTATAAGCTAACAGTCACTGCTCTTGATGTGAGGAAACCTTCGTTTGGTCCTCTGTTCGATGGTACAAGCCTACTTTTTTATATTTAAGGTACAAATGCAATATGTTACTTCATAACTTAAGGTCGAGTACGTCTTAACAAACCATTTAAGCCATCTGGTACTCGGTAACCGCGAAGAGCTCAGAGGTAAGCGTCCGCACAGGTCGCCATCTTGCGTGACCGCCACGCAGTTGGGATGTGACGTCATGGTTGGCCAGGACATGACGTAGTCTGTGTACGCTGACGCTTAGCCTGTTGTGTATCCTGAGTCCTCCGAATAAAGACGTGTGTGAGTCCATCTCTCTCGCCTGATTACTGAGAGTATATTACAGTTGGCGACGAGGGTATTAAGCAATACCTCTAGGTGAACGGACTGTGTAAGGGACCGTACACTGGTCGTACGAAAACGAAATGAGTGTTTTGTGAAGGAACCGGGCACGTGTCGGGCTAGCAGTTAGCATCGGGCAGGCTAACGTGGCCATGCAAGTGGGTCGTGTGGATGAATACAACGAGCAAAAGGAGGTTTTTGATTCATGTCTGGAAGGTCTGGAGCAGCGGACGTTGGCAAATGATGTCTACGATGACAAGAAGGTACGCGTGTTTCTTTCCGTGATGGGGGCGGACACTTAAGCCCAATTTGTGCTCCAAATGTCGGCTAGCAGACAAATGTCTTCCGGCAGACAAAAAAGTGTCTCGCATTTATGCTTGTCGCAATGTCGCTGATTGTCTCCTGGTATCTATGGAAACGTTTCGCGTCACGCGCTGTGTTGTAAACAGTAGCGAGTGTTCTTTTATGAATGATCGCGCGTAATGTAAACAACGCTCTCAAGCACATGGCAACGCTCGAGCGCCTCGTCCCTTCAATCCAACTATCCAATCACAGCTAAGCGACATAATGTGCGCGAGTCTGCGACATAAGAAAATGCGTCGTGTACACGACGGCCCTGGGAGACACAAAAAGTGTCTCTCATGACGTCAAAATTGTCGAGAGACATTGTCTGATAGCCGACATTTGGAGTATAAATTGGGCCTTACAAGCTGCTGAAGACTCCGACACTACCAAGTACGCAGCAGTATGCTGTACTGACGAAAGCGCAGAGTACGCATCATAGGCCAGCACCAGTTGTGATAGCTGAACGTTTTCAGAAACGTAAGCAGAAAGACAGGGAATCTGTTTCTGATTATGATGTGGCTTTGAGGCAGTTGTCGGCCACCTGCGATTTTGGGCAGTGCTTGGACGATGCCCTGGGAGATCGTTATGTAAGTGGACTGCGTTCTGATGCTGTGCAGCGCAGCTCGCTGTCAGAAAAGGATCTTCCGCGTGCCTGTGAGATTGCAGTATCAATGGAGCGTGCATCCAAAAATACAATGGGGTTTTGGGGTCACAGTCAACCTCGCCCGGTAAATGCCCTGTCAAATGGTCACAGTTTTTCTGAAAAGGGGAGGAAAGGACAGTTAATTCGAGAAAATTATAATAAAGCAAAGGGCCAGAAAGGAATTTAAAGCGACCCTGGGAGGCAGCAAACATGCTATCGTTACGGCGGAAAACACTCACCACGTGACTGCAGATTCAGAAATGAAAAGTGCCGTGCCTGCTCCAAAATTGGGCACATTGCTCGTGCTTGCAGAAAGCGATGAGTCACTTCTCAAACTCAGTATGTAGAAACTGAGGAAAATGCATCCAGAAGAGATGATGACGATGAGCTTTTGGAGTGTATGCAGTATACTCTACCTCGGGCTTGAAAAAGGGTACGCAGTTAATGTTACACTGGGGGGCAAAACACAAATATGCTACTGGATACAGGGTCTGCAGTGTCAGTGGTATCTGAATAATATTACCAGACAAACCTCGCCCGTTTTCCCTTAAAACCAGCGTTCAGGTTAAAGCTGAAATCATACTCAGGCCAGAGTATTGCTGTTTGAGGGTACATAATGATACCAGTAAAGTATGAGATACAGCAAGTCACTCTACCACTGGTCATTGTTAAGGGAAGCAGAAATGCTCTGATTGGCCAAAGACGCTACAGCTGAACTGGAAATAGATTTTCACAGTACACAGAGTGCTAACGCAGACACTGGAGAACCCTCAAGTCAAAAAGGTGACACAGCGCCACCAGGCAGTGTTCTCTGAAGACCCAAGGCAGCATTCAAGGTTTCAAAGCCAAAATCCGCGCAAAGCCTGCAACCGGGTATCACGAGATTTCATGTCATAGTCACGAAATGGAATCTATGGAATAGTGCTGGGGGACACGATGTCACTGAAATTTTCTTGTCCGGCGCCACGAAGTTGTATCCAGTGCATTCATATGGGCCAAGTTTTTCTTGCGTGAGTCACGTTATCAAGATGCTGGCTCTGGCTGGTCTGGCCTCCCGGGAGGATGCCGGTCACTTACATATATTTGAAAACACAAAAACTACAGCAGTTAGGGTAGTGTTGAGAAATGTTTATTTGAATAAATAGACAAATATGTTAATTCATGTTTAAGTAAAAGGGGTATGAAAATACATTGTTGCAGTTGGAATGCTTTGTTTACAGTGGTTGCAGTTGTGATGTTGACAGAGGGCGACATAAGAGCTGCAGTAATGCTAATATTTTGGTATTGCTACAGATTTATTTTATTCTGAAAAGTCTCGGTTTAAGTTAGACATATGCTTTTATGTTGAAGAGAACAAAAACGGAAGTGACATTGTGTTTTTTTTTGTTTAGCTTGGTGTTTTTTTGCGCGTGTATGCACCTGCTAGATTTGTAAGACAGGTCCACTTTTTCCCACACCACCTGTAATTTACCGCAGCATCACAGAAATTAAACATTGAGTTTGAAGGTACAACCGTTCTCCTCATTATTGAGAAGCTCCAACTAATCAACATTTTGGTGCCGAAACCCGGGAACTTGGACTGTTGAACATCGAAGTTGGAAGCTAACGAGATAGCTAAGGCTAACAGCGGGAATGGGGGAGCAATTGGAACGGATGAAAAGGAAGCGGAGGACAATCCGCGCCACTACAACAAAGCTTCTGACTCATACAGAGGAAGAGGTGAGAGAGGGACAGCCGGACTGTGATCTCCTGCGTGAAATGCTTTCACTATTGTCAACAAAGGAAGAACAATTGATTGACTTGGACGGAGGCATTGGGAGGGAAACGCCGACAGATGATCTAGAAGCAGAAATTGCAACGACTCAGGACCACCAGGACCGTATCATCACATAGAAAGCTCGCGGCCTCGCGCCAAAAGGTTCATTGAAAATTCACGGGAGCCTGTGAGTGGGCGGGGGAGTGATGCAAGTTTAAACTCAGTCAGATCATCAAATCAACAGACTGTTAAACTACCCAAGCTAGTGATAGAAAAATACGGTGGACATATAAGCCAGTGGCAAGAATTCTGGTCCCAATATGAAACCGCTATTCATAACAATGACACGCTGTGCAAGAAGGAAAAGTTTACTTACCCGAGATCCCATTTGACTGGAGCGGCAGCCAGAGCCGTAGCAGGACTAACTATGAGTGATAGTTTTATGATGCTGCAATAGAGATACTTTAGAACCGTTTTGGAAGAAAAGCCATAGTAGTCAGTGCACACCTATCCAAATTATTGAACCTCAGTCCTGTGAGGAGGTCCTCAGATATAGCAGGGCTCAGGCACCTGTATGACGAATGTGAAATACAGATACGCAGTCTAGAATCCTTAGGGGTACACAGCAACACATATGCTGTGTACTGCCTGCTCTGCCCAGTACTACTGCAGCTCATACCAGAAGATATTGCCTTAAACTGCACATGGGGGTCAGACCCCGGCGGTGAATGGAAAGTACAAGAGCTTATTAAAATTCCTGCAAAGGGAAGTGCAAAGCAGAGAAAGAGCACATCAACTTACAAGACCAGGCAATGCTCAGAAGGACATCCTGCCAAGTAACCAATCATTCACCAAGCCAGCATCCTTCGGACCTAAAAAATGGAGTGTGCTCTCTGCAGCTGCACTGCACACAGCGAGTAGTGTCCTTCAGACGTGTATATTGCGATAGTGCTAGCCATAAACCAGAAAATTGTCCAGACAATTCAGTGGCTGCTCGCAAAGAGAAATTGAGAAAACTAGGCAGATGTTACGTGTGCCTAGGTCCAAGACACATAGCCAAATTCTGTAGACTCAAGAATGTTACATGTGCTTTGTGTAGTCGCAGGCATCACCAGGCAGTCTGTGATCAAACTGAAACAAAGCCAGACACTAGCAGTAATGTAACACAGTCCCAGTGCAGACCATGGCAGCATAGACAAAGGCAGTACAGGCACTTTGGTAGGCTCTGTGTCCAGCACATTTATAATGGAAGCTGATGTAGAGAACACAGTATTGCTCCAGACAGTCAAGGCAGGGATAGAGGGCCCAGCAGGTAGAAAAATAGTGCGCTGTCTACTAGATGGAGGCAGCCATAGAAGCTTCATTCATGAGGCTGTGGTTAAGGCACTAAGACTATCAGTAGTTAGGCAAGAGACACTGCATCTACATGCCTTTGGATCTACTAAGCCTGTAAAGGCACAGCGCAACATAGTGAGAGTATCACTTGAGAATGTGTGGAGCGTACAACCAAAGGTTGAGATTGAGGCAGTAGAAACCCCTCAAGTTTACAGTGCCGTGATAAAGATCCCTGGGTTAGCCATCCAAGAGGAGCTTCAGAGGAAGGGCCTGCAGCTTGCTGACTCTGCCCTAGAGGGCAGTCATGACACAGAATTGGCAGTACTGATAGGATCAGATTATTACTGGCGGCTAGTCTCAGGCAAGGTAGAGAGAATAACAGAAACACTAGTAGCCATAGAAAGCAGCTTTGGGTGGGCTTTGCAAGGGCTAGTCTCATCCAGTGTAACAGATGCCACTTACCTCCACATTAATCTAAGTGAGGAAACCCAAATTTCAAAACAGCTGCACACCTTCTAGGAATTGGAGTCCCTGGGCATCGTCAATGAACAAACAGAGCACCCAGAGGACGCTGAGGCTCTTCAGAACTTTGAACAGACTACAACATTCAAAAATGGACGCTATCAAGTCGAATTACCTTGGCGACACGACAGACCGGCTCTCCCAGACAACTTTCGAGTTGCAAAAAGACGATTTGAATGCCTCAAGAGGAAACTGAAAATGGATGCAACCTTATACACAAGGTACAACGATGTCATGGAGGATTACCTTCAGCAAGTCATCTGTGAGGACGTACCACAGGGCACACCAGTGGCAGGGAAAACACAGAGACTGCGATGTACTACATGCCACATCACGCTGTTCTGCGAGAGGACAAAGCAACTACCAAACTGAGAGTAGTATTTGATGCATCATCACACAAGGAAGGCTGCCCATCCCTTACTGACAGGGCCAAACCTTAACCCAAATTTGCTAGATGTGCTACTCAAATTCAGACTCAACAAGATTGACTTTACTGCAGATATTACCAAGGCTTTCCTACAGATAGCTTTAGCAGAGAAAGCTAAAGAGGCTGTAAGGTTCTTGTGGTTACATGGTCCTCCAACCAAAGACTGTGAAAATGAGCTACACATCATGAGAATGAATAGAGTAGTGTTTGGAGTCTCACCCAGCCCGTTCCTGTTGGCGGCAACAATAAGGAAACACATTAAGCAGTATGAAACAGAGCAGCCTAAGACAGTGCAGGCGCTAAGAGAGTCTCTTTATGTTGATTATTTTATTTCCAGCCCAGGTGATGTGAATGAGGCCTTCTCAGTTACCACAACAGCAAAGGAGATTCTGGCTCATGCAGGGAAGAATATGTGCAAGTGGGTGACAAAATCACCAGAGCTCAGAGCCAAGTGGACAGAGAGTGGACTGGAACATCCAACTGTAACAGACAAAACTGGAAATGTGTTGAAAGTGTTGGGACTAGTATGGAGACCAGAGAATGATGACTTTGTGTTTGATCTGAAGGGACTTTTAGACTTATTGAAAGGCAAAGACAACACAAAGAGAAATGTGCTGCAGACATCGGCCCGTATCTTTGACCCCATAGGTTTCCTGACTCCCTTCACCATAAGAGTGAAGTGCCTGTTTCAACAACTGTGGGAAAGGGGAATCAGTTGGGACGAGCAACTCCCACCAGACTTGACTGAAAATTGGGACCAGTGTTGTTCAGAGCTCCCGAAGCTCCACCTGGTGGCCATTCCAAGATGGTACAAAATCAACATCCAGCCAAACTCAGAGACAATCAAACTGCATGTTTATTGTGATGCTAGTGAGAAGGCATACAGCGCCGTTGCCTATCTGCAAGGACAAAACAAGGAAGGAGAAGTTGTTACAAGCTTTGTAGCATCCAAGTCAAAGGTGGCCCCATTAAAGAAAGTGACCTTACCACGTTTGGAGCTGATGGGTGTGCTGATTGGAGCAAGATTAGGAAGCAATCTTCTCAAACCACTGAACATGGAAATCAGCCAACTTAACATGTGGACAAATTCAATGATTGTCTTCCACTGGATACGCAGCACAGCACAAAGGTGGAAGCCATTTGTGGCAAACAAGAGTGACTGAGATTCAAAGTCTCACGAATCCAGAGTCATGGTCTCACTGCAGTGGCAAAACCAACCCTGCTGATTTGCCGACCAGAGGCCAGAGCGTTGAATCACTCATCCAGAGCCAGCTGTGGTGGAGCGGACCAAGTCCACAGTCATCCCCCAGTGAGATAGAGATTGTTGATGAGGACTGTGTTGCGCATGACATAAACAGTGAGCTCAGGTCCAAATTTCAGACTGTAGTACAGTTTACCAGTGCTGAACAAGTGAAGCCATTGTTAGACCTAGAAAAGTACAGCAGGTTGAAAAGGGTATTAAGAGTAACAGCGTGGACCAAAAGGTTCATAGCTAATGCCCGTCATAGTCAGAAGACTCAGGGAGAGCTAACTGCACAGGAGCTCACAGCAGCAGAAGTGTACTGGGTAAAAATGGCTCAAGCGCATAGTTTTAGCCAAGAAGTCAGTCAGTTGAAAGCTGGACAAGGTGTAAACTGTGTCAAAAATCAAGGACTTGAAACCATTCTTAGATGAAACCATCCTTATTTGTGTAGGAGGCAGGCCACAGCATTCAGATCTTAGCTTCAGTGAGCAACACCCATGGGTGCTACCAACCAAACACAAATACTCTGAGTTACTAGTACAGGACTGTCATGAAGAGGGATGCACTCTGGGGTCAGAGATACCCTAGTGCAGGTGAGGGAAAGATACTGAGTCTTAAACGGTATACAGCTAGTAAAAAGGATGGTCTCACATTGCTACATCTGTTGGAAATTGAAGGTGAAACCAGCACAGCAAGTCACAGCTCCACTACCTAGAGACAGAATTACTGAAGCCCCACCCTTTGAGATTATTGGGGTAGATTTTGCAGGCCCATTATATGTAATGTCTAGTGGAAAGTCTAGTGGTCAATCCAAGGCATATATTGCACTTTCACTTGTGCTGTCACAAGGGCAGTGCATTTAGAGCTTGTGTCAGATCAAACTACAGAAAAGTTTCTCCAAGCCTTAAAGAGGTTTATTGCTAGGCAAGGGCTGTGTAAGGTTATATACTCAGATAACGCCCGAACCTTTAAAAGAGCAGACAAGGACATGAAAGAATTGTGGAAGTCAATCAGAGGATCAGAGCTCACAGAGTTCTTCACCAACAAAGGAATCACCTGGAAGTTTATTGCTGAGCGCGCTGCATGGTTGGGCGGCTTCTGGGAGAGACTTGTGAGATCTGTAAAGGCATGTCTAAAACGGGTGCTGGGAAGGGCATCCCTAAACTTTAAGGAACTGACAACTGTGCTTGCAGAGATTGAGGCTGTGCTGAACTCCAGGCCTCTGTCATATGTGGACAGTGAAGCAATAGAGCCGCAGCCACTCACCCCCTCACACTTCCTGGTTGGAAAAAGACTAACTTCCCTACCACCCAAGACTATGATTCCACTATCTCAGGCAACCAACGCCAACAGAGAGGACGTGGGCGGAGATGGAAATATCGGTAGAGACTCTTAACCGGCTTTTGGAAGAGATGGAAGGACTACTTGATGGACTTGAAATCAGCTCACAAGTGTGAGACACCTGTGCCCACTGTGCTGAAAGTGGGGGATGTTGTCCTGATTGGAGAGGACAACCTGCCCAGGCAGACCTGGAAAATGGGGAGGATCAAGGAACTGTTTCCAGGGAGAGATGGACTTGTACATTCCTGCACTGTCCGTACCACTGCGGGCAGTTCGTTGAGGAGACATGTTCAGCTGATATATCCTTTAGAGATCACTTGAACCCCAAACATTGACTGAGTAGTAATGAACAGTTGTTCATTGGGCGGGAATGTTGAGAAATGTTTATTTGAATAAATAGACAAATATGTAAATTCATGTTTAAGTAAAAAGGGCATAAAAATACATTGTTGCAGTTGGAATGCTTTGTTTACAGTAGTTGCAGTTGTGATGTTGACAGAGGGCGACATAAGAGCTGCAGTAATGCTAATATTTCGGTATTGCTACAGATTTATTTTATTCTGAAAAGTCTCGGTTTAAGTTAGACGTATGCTTTTATGTTGAAGAGGAAAAAAACTGAAGTGAAATTGTGTTTTTTTTGTTCGGTTTAGCTTGACGTTTTTTGCGTGTGTATGCACCTGATAGATTTGTAAGACGGCCACTTTTTTCACACCTGTAATTTACCGCAGCATTATAGAAATTAAACATTGAGTTTGAACGTACAACCGTTCTCCTCATTATTGAGAAGCTCCAACTAATCAACAAGTAGTTTTTGTGTTTTCAAATATATGTAAGTGACCGGCATTCCCCCAGGAGGCCAGACCAGCCAGAGCCAGCGTCTTGATAACGTCTAACTCGCGTAAGAAAAACTTGGCCGATAGGAATGCATTGGATACAAATTCTTGGTGCCGGGCAAGAAAATGTCAGTGACATCGTGTCCCCCAGCACGATTTCATAGATTAAATTTTGTGACTATGACACGAAATCTCGTGATACCGTGCTGAAGCCTGATACCAAACCAATCTTCTGTAAAGCTCACCTAGTTCCTTATGCACTCAAGGAAGCTGTAGAGAAGGAGCTGGATAGGTTGGAGAAAGTGAAAGTGATTTTAAAGATCGAGAAAAGTAAGTGGGCAGCTCCCATAGTCATTGTGCCCAAGGTCGATAAAACAATCAGGATATGTGGTGACTATAAGGTCAGTGTAAATCAGTGTATCGAAGGGGAGACATACCCACTACCCAATACTGAAGATTTGTTTGCTACTTTAGCAGGAGGAACATCATTCAGTAAACTTGACCTTTCTCATGCCTACCAGCAGCTGCAGTTAGATGAAGTCAGAGAAATGTTTGACTATTAACACTCATAAAGACCTGTACAAGTATCACTGCCTCAACTATGGTGTTTCCAGTGCTCCTGCAATTTTTCAGCCAGTTATGGACCAGATTCTTCAAGGGCTAGACCATGTGACAAGTTTTTTGGATGATATCCTCATCGCTGCTTCCTCTGAGGCAGAGCACTTAAAAAGGCTGGATGATGTGCCCACTCATCTGGAGAAACATGGCGTTAGAGTGAAACTTTCCAAATGCGATTTTCTTCAGTGCAGTGTAGAGTATCTGGGACATCCTACTGACAGGGATGGCCTACACCCCACTTAAGAAAACGTGGCAGCCATAACAAATGCACCAAAGCCAATAAACGTCACAGAACTGAAGTCCTTCCTAGGCCTTCTCAACTACTACAGCCGTTTCCTGGAAAATCCATCCATCATTCTCCAGCTTCTGCATAACCTGCTGAGAAAAGATTCTAAGTGAGTTTGGACTACTGAATGTGCTAAGGCATTTGGAGATGCTAAGTAACTATTGCAGCAGAACAAGGTGTTGGTACACTATAACACACGCCTGCCACTGAGGATTGCATGTGATGCATCACCTTATGGAGTAGGTGCTGTAATTTCTGATGTCATGGAAAATGGTGAGGAAAGACCTGTGGCTTTCGCATCAAGGACACTAACCAAGGCTGAAAGGAAGTATGCCCAATTTGAAAAGAGGCACTTACCATTAGGATTGGGTATCGAAAATGGTGCCCATATGGCACCGACTGTTGGGGTTTGTAGAACGAACCCAATAGCGACAACACAAGACAAAGTAAAGCACCAACCTGGCAGGACTCGTAGAGGAGGGCCGGCCGGGCCTGGACAGAAGGGGGGGGGCGCTTCAGGCGGAACTTGAGAATAGCTTCTTAAAAATGGGAAAACGTAAACTGCCCCCTTAATCCGAAAAGGAAAAAACGTAAACTGCTCCTTTAAAGTCCGAAAGGGAAAAAACGTAAACTGCTCCTTTTAAGTCCGAAAGGGAAAAAACGTAAACTGCTCCTTTAAAGTCCGAAAGGGGAAAAAACACAAACTGCTCCTTTAAGGTAGAAGTCCAACCGAGTAATAAGATCCACAGTGAGAGAGGAGAAATTAGAATATCAAAAACTTGATCTCAACTAGAAAATCACGATGGGAAAATCCAATGGGGAAAACACAAAGAGAGTTCTTCTCCGAACAAGCTCTCAAGGAGAACTGACACAAGGGAATAATCAAACAAGCAAAAACACGGAGAATACTACAATCTGTACTCCACCGGGAGACACAGAAATGTCACAAAACTCGAGACGAAGAATTTACTCACGGGACTGTTCAGGACGAACTCGCAACGAGTTCTGGAAAGCAAACAAACTTATACTAGAGTGGTTAACGAGTAGGTAGGCTGCAGGTGTTTCAGACGCGCCCTTCCCCCGCTCTCATTGCTGGTTGCCAGGTTGGTCAACAGACCGAGCCCTAACAGTACCCCCCCCCCTCTACGGGAGCCACCAGGCGACCTGCCAGGCTTGTCAGGGTGACGGCGATAGAACTCAGCGAGCAGACCAGGGTCCATGATGAGCTGGCGGGATACCCAGCTTCGTTCCTCCACCCCATAGCCCTCCCAGTCAACCAAATACTGGAACCCCCGTCCCCTGCGTCGGACGTCCATCAGCCGACGGACCTTCCACTGTGGATGCCCATCCACAATCTCAGGGAGAGGCGGAGCTGGGGCCGGAGGCATAAGGGGGCTCTCGGAGACAGGCTTTACTCGGGACACATGAAAAACCGGATGGATCTTCATGGAGGCCGGGAGCTTAAGACGCACAACTGCAGGACTGGGTACTTCCTGGATCTCGAAGGGTCCAACGAACCGGGGATTCAGCTTCTTGGCAGAGGACTGAAGGGGGAGATCCTTGGTGGACAGCCAGACTCTCTGTCCGGGTTGGTAAGCTGGTGCTGTGGATCGGCGACGGTTAGCTCCTCGTCTGGCACGTTCCGTAGCACGGAGCAGCGCAGCCCTGGTGATCTCCCAGACACGACGACAGCGGTCCAGATGAGTCTGCACGGAGGGAACCTCCACTTCGGACTCCTGTGCAGAGAAGACGGGCGGCTGGTAACCCAGGGATGCCTCAAAGGGCGAGAGGCCGGTGGCGGAGCTGACCAGGGAGTTGACCGCATACTCGACCCAGGGGAGAAACTGACTCCAGGAGGTTGGCTTCTTGGCAGCGATGCAACGGAGAGCAGATTCCACACTCTGGTTCATCCTCTCAGTCTGTCCGTTAGCCTGCGGATGATATCCCGACGAAAGGCTGACCGAGGCGCCCAACCCCTTGCAGAAAGAACGCCACACACGGGAAACAAACTGGGGCCCTCTGTCTGACACAATGTCCTTGGGAAGTCCATGCAAACGGAAGACGTGGCTCATCAGGAGGTCAGCGGTTTCTGAAGCAGAAGGAAGCTTAGGCAAAGCCACCAGGTGAACACCCTTGCTGAAGCGATCCACCACCGTCAGGATCACTGTGTTGCCCTGAGACGGAGGAAGTCCAGAGACAAAATCCAACGCCACATGGGACCAGGGCCGACTGGGAATAGGAAGGGGCTGCAGCAGACCAGCCGGTGCCTGGTGAGAGGCCTTGCTGCGGGCACAGATGGTGCAGGCCATGACGAACTCCTTGACGTCCCTCCTCATAGTGGGCCACCAGAACCGTCGAGCTATGAAAGTGAAAGTGCGGTGGACTCCAGGGTGGCAAGCGAGCTGACTGGTGTGGCCCCATTTGAGGACCCGAGACCTCACTGAGTCCGGAACAAACAGTCGGCGAGGCGGCACGTTGCTCGGGGCTGGACTGGAGCGCAAGGCGCGCTTGACCACCGTTTCAAGGCCCCAGGTCACCACGCCAACGACCTTGGTCTCAGGGAGGACGGGACTTGGCTCCACCGTTACAGGTTCCTTAAGGTGTTGACGAGACAGAGCATCTGCCTTGGTGTTGCGGGAGCCAGGACGATAAGTCAGTGTGAAGTCGAACCGACTGAGGAAGCTGGCCCACCGTGCCTGCCGACCATTGAGACGTTTGGTTGCCCGGATGAACGTCAGGTTCTTATGATCAGTCCAGATGGTAAATGGATGCTCTGCCCCCTCCAGCCAATGGCGCCATTCCTCAAGTGCAGCCACTACAGCGAGAAGCTCCCGATTACCAACATCGTAGTTCTCCTCGGCGGGAAGGAACCGGCGGGAGAAGAACGCGCAAGGATGCACCTTCTGGTCGGCCTCTGATCGTTGGGAGAGCACAGCCCCCAATCCGGTGTCCGAAGCGTCCACCTCAACTATGAACTGCCTCTTGGGATCGGGATGGAGTAGGACGGGGGCACTGGTGAACCTCTCCTTGAGCGACAGAAATGCAGAGCGAGCAGCTGGGGACCAGACGAACGGCTGAGAGGGGGAGGTTAGACGGGTGAGGGGTTCTGCTACAGAGCTGTAGTTTCGGACGAACCTCCTGTAAAAGTTCGCGAACCCGAGGAAGCTCTGCAGTTCCTTACGTGACTTAGGATCCGGCCATTCCACCACCGCTTTGATCTTGCGAGGATCAGCTCGAGTCTTGCCTCCCTCCACGATAAAACCTAAGTAGTCCACTGACTCAGAATGGAACAGGCATTTCTCAGCCTTGACGAACAGCCGGTTACGAAGGAGGCGTTCGAGAACCTGCCGCACGTGCTGGACATGCTCCTCGAGGGACCTGGAGAAGATGAGGATGTCATCAAGGTAGACGACAACGAATTGGTCGAGCATGTCGCGAAGGATGTCATTCATGAGTGCCTGGAACACCGCCGGGGCGTTGGTGAGGCCGAACGGCATTACCAGGTACTCATAATGACCACGGGGAGTCTTAAAGGCTGTCTTCCACTCGTCCCCTTTCCGGATCCGAACGAGATGGTAGGCGTTCCGGAGATCCAGCTTAGTGAAGACAGTCGCCTGGGTCAGGGGTTCGAGGGTGGAGCTCATCAGAGGCAGGGGGTATTTATTCTTGATGGTGATGTCGTTGAGTTGGCGATAATCAATGCAGGGTCGGAGACCACCATCCTTCTTCTTAACGAAAAAGAAACCAGCTGCCACCTGGGAGGATGAGGGTCGGATGAGCCCTGCCGCCAACGATTCTGAAATGTAATCGTCCATAGCAGCCTTCTCGGGGATGGAAAGGCTGTAAAGACGACTGCTAGGGAGAGAGGCCCCAGGACGGAGGTTGATAGCACAATCATATGGCCGATGCGGAGGGAGAGACTGAGCCCGCGTCTTGCTGAAGACCTCCCCGAGATCATGATACTCGGGAGGAACAGAGGAAAAATCGGGAGGAGGGGCAATCGGAACAGTCTGGACTGCTGGGCCAGGTGCGGCCTGAAGACACCGGGCGTGACAGGAGGAGCTCCACTCCAAAATGTTACCAGACGACCAAGCAATGTGTGGCTCATGCTGAGCCAACCAGGGACGCCCCAAGATCACAGGAACTAAGGGAGACTGGATGACGAAGAACTGAAGGCTCTCCACATGGTTTCCAGCAATAGTGAGAGACACGGGACAGGACTGTCGGGTAACACTGGCCAGGCGGCGCTCATCCAGAGCAAAGGCCTCTATTGGCCTCTCCAATTCCTCACATGGAATGTTAGCTTGAGCAGCAAACGTAGAGTCCAAGAAACACCCATCAGCTCCCGAATCGATGAGTGCGCCTACAGTGAGCCGCTGGTCTGCCCAAGCCAGGGTAACGCTCACAAGATGGTTAGCCGGAGCAGGATGGCGGGAACAGGAAAGACGGCTCACTAGGATCTCCCGGGGTCCCAGTGAGCCTAATCTTTTGGCCGCGCAGGACACTCGCTGATCCGGTGTCCCTTAAGACCGCAGTAAAGACAGAGACCTGCCTTGAACCGGGCCTCACGTTCAGCGGGAGTCAGTCGTGTACGCCCAAGCTGCATAGGTTCCTCCTCTGTCACTGTCTGGGAGGAGGAGAGGCTTGCCACAGGGGAAGTGGAGTGCGACGAAGAAGAGCCCCCTTCGGAAGCTCTGGATGGCTGAGAGGTAGAAACGGTTCCCCGTAGACCTCGCTCGCGCCTTCTCTCACGGAGACGTCCATCGATGCGGATGGCAAGGCTGATAAGGTCGTCGAGAGAGGTAGGATCCTCCCGGGTGGCTAGCTGATCCTTGACGGCATCGCTGAGGCCCCTACGGAAGGTTACCCGAAGTGACTGGTCGTTCCAGCCACTCTCAGCCGCAGCCAGCCTGAACTCGACTGAGTAGTCAGTGACACTGCCACTGCCCTGCTGGATCCTGCTCAATCGGACACCCGGATCCTGACCGTACACTGGATGATGGAATACCTTCCGAAGCTCAGCCACAAAGTCATCGTAGGAAGAGCAGAAACTGGCCCCCATGGACCAGGAAGCAGTGGCCCACTGAGCAGCGCGGCCAGTCAGCAGGTTAGTCACGTAAGCAACTTTTGCAGCATCTGTGGTGAACCCCCTGGAATGGTGGGCGAAGACAAGCTCACACTGCATGATGAACGTGGCACAGGTCTCAAAGTTGCCATCAAAAGGCTTGGGATTGGAGATACTGGGCTCCCGGAAATCCGAAACATAAACGGTAGGATTGTCTAAGGCAACGGCTGCGGGCACTGCTGGAGGAGGGGCGGCCGGAACTGGTGGGACAGCTGGCTGGATGGTGATAGCCGCTGTGAGAGTTTGCAACTGCTTAAGAACCTCCTCTTGTTGGCTCGCGAGCGCCGCTTGCTGGGCCGAAAGAGAATCCACCGAAGCCTGGAGGGGTTGCACCTGAGCCCGGAGGCCCTGCATGGCAACAGCGGCCTCTTGTAGTTGCTGGCCGTGGGAGGCTGTAAGCTGAATCTGCTTATAGAGAGCAGCCTGGACAGAATTGGCGTCTGGGTTGTCTGGGTTCATAGTGAAGGCGAGTTCGTACTGTTGGGGTTTGTAGAACGAACCCAATAGCGACAACACAAGACAAAGTAAAGCACCAACCTGGCAGGACTCGTAGAGGAGGGCCGGCCGGGCCTGGACAGAAGGGGGAGGCGCTTCAGGCGGAACTTGAGAATAGCTTCTTAAAAATGGGAAAACGTAAACTGCCCCCTTAATCCGAAAAGGAAAAAACGTAAACTGCTCCTTTAAAGTCCGAAAGGGAAAAAACGTAAACTGCTCCTTTAAAGTCCGAAAGGGAAAAAACGTAAACTGCTCCTTTAAAGTCCGAAAGGGGAAAAAACACAAACTGCTCCTTTAAGGTAGAAGTCCAACCGAGTAATAAGATCCACAGTGAGAGAGGAGAAATTAGAATATCAAAAACTTGATCTCAACTAGAAAATCACGATGGGAAAATCCAATGGGGAAAACACAAAGAGAGTTCTTCTCCGAACAAGCTCTCAAGGAGAACTGACACAAGGGAATAATCAAACAAGCAAAAACACGGAGAATACTACAATCTGTACTCCACCGGGGACACAGAAATGTCACAAAACTCGAGACGAAGAATTTACTCACGGGACTGTTCAGGACGAACTCGCAACGAGTTCTGGAAAGCAAACAAACTTATACTAGAGTGGTTAACGAGTAGGTAGGCTGCAGGTGTTTCAGACGCGCCCTTCCCCCGCTCTCATTGCTGGTTGCCAGGTTGGTCAACAGACCGAGCCCTAACACCGACCGAAATATCTCGGTCCTACCGAGTATCAAACTCTTTGGAAAAAAACGGTGCGAAATTTCGATACTTCACGGTAGACGACGTGAACGCTATCGCAGCCAGCCAATCACTGCCGGCGTTGTTGTACACAGACTGACAAATCAGCATGAAGCTATTTGGTACGCGTGTGCGTCTCCTGAGTGACTGGTTGGATCTGAAAGCTCGCAGGCAAGTTGCGTTCCAAAGCGTGGCTAAACTTTGTAAAAATAAACTGCAAACCTGGCACAGTAAAATGCCACCGCTGCAAAGCGATCATCAAATGCAAGTATGGGAATACGTCGGATATGATGAAACATCTGATCATGCATGGGATAAATTTACGAGTGGACAACTGCTCTGTGTTTGATAACGTTAATGTCCGTGCTGCTGCCAACGTTACCGTTAGCTCTGGGACGACTGCCACTGGGTCTTCTGGTGCCACTGCTAGCAATGATGAAACAGGTAAGGACGGTTCTGTCAAGTGTTTCTGGTTCTAACGTTAGCAGTTTGTGTGAGGTCAGAAAGAAATGAAGCTAGTCTAACGCCATAGAACGTTAGCTACGCTAGGTTATAAAAACGAAGCTAACGTAGCTAGCACTAGCTAACTTTAGTTAACAGTTAGCAGTCTGAGGTTAAAAAAAAGATAACGTTAGCTCTGCAGTTTCCTGACTTTGTCTCCTATTTCATTCGTCCCTACTCCAAGCCTGCAGTAGTGTAGATCACCAAGTCAAGCCAAGTGAAGTCTCCATGACTCCATTCTCTTTGGCTAGTACCAATGCTAAGATGAGGAAAGAAAAGAGGGGAATGTCACTGGGCTGTAACCCGCTTCATAGTTTTTTTTTAAATGTATTTCTGATTTTTCCCTTTTTCTCCCAATTTAGTGGCCAATCGATCCCTATTTTAATTCAAACACCCACCCTCGTACTGCATGCGTTCGCCAACTGCATCTCTCCGGCCGGCAGTCTTGAAGGAGACGCCTCGCCACTTCGTGACAAGGTGAATCCAGGCCCAACCACTGCTTTTTCCCCACACACACAGAGACGCAGTCATGTGACGAACACAAGCCGACTCCGCCCCCTCCCGAAGACAGCGTTGCCAATTATTGCTGCTTCATCAAGTCCGGCCATAGTCGGATCTGACGAGACCGAGGCGCAAACCCCGGTCCCCAGTGGGCAACTGCATCGACACAAAGCTGATGGTTAGACTGCTACACCACCGCGGACTAACCCGCTTCATAGTTAAGGGGTTGCAGCCCTTCAATACAGTTGAATCTCCATCTTTTAAGTAAGTTACATTTGTAACGATCTACTAGGAAAAGTAACAGTAAATACATGAACTCTTTGAGGACGAAAACGGGGCCCTAACCATCAGCGGAAATGTGGAGGGTGTCGGCACAAATGTGCAGACTGAAGCAGAGAGGGCAAGAAAGGCGTTGGAGCTGTATAGAAGCCTACCTAATGTGTTGACCTCAACAAATCCAGTAATCTGGTGGTTTGAGAGAAAGGAGACTTAACCAGTCTTGTTTGGTCTAAGTGCTAGGTACTTGTGTCCCCAAGCATCCTCCACTCCGGTTGAGCGAATGTTCTCAACAGCTGGGGACACAATTAGTGTAGAAAGGGCCCGTCTCCTGCCAGAAAGGGCAGATATGCTTATCTTCCTGCATAAGAATGCTAAATGAGAATGAGCAAACATACATTAAAGATGTCAGCCTGCTCGTTGACCTCATTGTCATTGTATCCTTTCAATCTCAAAGTGCTAAGAGTACAGAACCAAAATAACACAATGTGTCAATGAATTATGGTGCTCGCTGTATAGAAAAGTAGTTTGCTGATAATCCTATAAGGTTTTCATAAGAAAGTATCGGAAAAAAGTATCGTTTAGACATCGTATCGAATTGGCGGTATTTGTTTTGGTATCGGTATCGAAAATTTTCGGACGATACCCAGCCCTACTTACCATCATCTTTGGAGTTAAGAAATTCCACAAATATCTGTATGGGAGAAAATTCACACTTTTCATAGATCACAAGCCACTGTTGGCCATACTGGAGCCAAAATCAGCAGTTCAAACCTTGGCAGCACTAAGGATGAAACAATGGGCTCTCATTCTCATGGCATACAACTATGAAATTGAATACAGGCGATCAGCTGATCATGCAAATGCTGATGCTTTGTCACGCCTACCTGAGCCTCAGTGGACAACACAGCAAAAGAGGGAAGTATCTTCTACTTCTCACATGTGGAGGAACTACCAGACATTGAAAGACCTACTTTGAAAGACCCTGTACTTGGCAGGGTGTGGAGCTACACCATGAATAGATAGCCTAGTTGTGTGCAGGATGAAGCACTGACGCCTTACTTCCTACACAGACAGGAGTTGTCAGCAGAAATAGGCTGCATTCTCTTGGGCCAACAAATCGTTATCCCTCCAGTTTTTCGATAGAGGTTAATGGAAGACCTTCATCATGAACATCCGGGTATCTGTCGCATGAAGGCTCTTGCCCGCAGCTACCTCTGGTGGCAAAGCTGTGATGGCAAAATTCAAGAACTTGTGCAAGGTTGCTCTGTCTGCCAAGCTGTACAAAGAGGGCCAAAGGCGGCACTGCTACGCCCTTGGAGATGGCCAGAAAGTGTCGCAAAGAATTCACATTGATTTTGCTGAGAAGGATAAGCAATATTTTTTTAGTTGTCATAGATAGCCATTCAAAGTGGTTAGAAGTTTTTCCCATGTCCTCCACCACCTTTCACAACACCATTGAAGTGCTGCAGGCCTGTTTGCTTCATATGGACTACTACAAGGTGGATAGGTCAAGGGGGAGGTTCCAGACAAGGCACAATCCAACGAAGACCTCAACAGTGGAACTGGCGGAAGATATCTCCAGGTCACTGTTCCAGTGAAGGTGGATAAAGGCTGCAGAGGGTGGTCCCTAATCGTCTTGGTTCTCCATGCCAGTGGACTCTGGCCACCCCCTGCCAAGGACCATGTGGTGGCTGCAGGCGCATCAGCCACTCCACGTAAAAAGCTGTCATGCGCAGCCGCTCTCCCATTATGTTGTTCCAGGATTGGACTCTGTGCCCACCTGAAGACCCAGAGGGACCCAGGGGGAGGACAGTCATACTCGACCCCGGGTAAGAGCTGCTGATGATAATGATGAGGGTGAACGTGATTTATAGTGAGTAACCAAAACATTACTACTGTGCAACTGTATGCGTTTTATGAGCTGGCTCATGAATGAATTTGGTCAGAACCCAGCAATGAGGCATCTCATGCATTTCGCCTTAGATTATTAAATGCCTTTTAATAATCTAAGGCGATAATCTCCCTCCTAGATTATTAAAGTGGTAATGAAGTAATCAGTCAAGTTAACATGATTTACTAAATTTATTTCCACTCTAATCAATAATTAAATAACAAATATGACAAACGTAAACATATAAAAGAAACAAAGGAAGCACTGTTATATCTTTAGTGGCAAGGGCGCCACCATCTTGCAGTACTATTACCTGTGATGTCAAGGGGTTGGTTGGCTTGGCTGAGTTCAACAGATACAATAGTAAAACATAGAGAAAGTTGGAGACTGAGTGGCCACAAGACAGAAGAAGACAAAAGGAGGCCACTATTGTATTGCTCCTGGATGTAGAAAAGAGTTTTACAGGGTTACAGCCAAGGACGAAACAGTCCATTTTCATAAACTGCTGCTGCAATGGAGGACAGTACTGAATTATTTCTGTACTGTCAGAATTCTTCATTCTCTCGGGTTGCGTATGCATTCGAGCCGATGCGGTGTGGGAACCAGGTGGAATAATGGTCTTTTCGGACCGTAAGCAACACTCAGCCTGCGTACTCACATGGATCCGCGGGGTCTCAATGCACTCAAGTCAAGTCAAGTCAGTTTTATTTGTATAGCCCATATCACAAATTACAAATTTGCCTCAAGGGGCTTTACAGCAACACAACATCCTGTCCTTAGACCCTCACTTCAGATAAGAAACAACTCCCTTAAAAAAAACAACCCTTTATCAGGGAGAAAAAATAGGAAGAAACCTTAGGGAGAGCAACAGAGGAGGGATCTCTCTCCTAAGACAGACAGATGTGCAGTGGATGTTGTGTTTACACAATTTACACAATACAACATTGAAAGAGGATAACAGAATTATACGGTGGCACAGTGGTTAGCGCGGTCGCCTCACAGTAAGAAGGCCCTGGGTTCGAGCCCCGGGGTAGTCCAACCTTGGGGGTCGTCCCAGGTCGTCCTCTGTGTGGAGTTTGCATGTTTTCCCCATGTCTATGTGGGTTTCCTCCGGGTGCTCCGGTTTCCTCCCACAGTCCAAAGACATGTAGGTCAGATGAATCGGCCATACTAAATTGTCCATAGGTATGAATGTGTGTGTGTGTGTGTGTGTGTGTAGGTACACACAGGGTGTTGTGATGCGTCTAGTGCAGCAGCGTGAAGTTGGAGGGAAGGTGCATGTGTTCTTCCAACCCGCTTGTGTCCCTCCTGCCCTTAGCTTGCTGCCGCTGGCTAGCCTTTGTGGCGAATAGGGAAGCATCCTAGCGTGTAAGCCTTCCCTTGCCAGTACATAGCCTCTCCTTCACCAAGACTCCTGCCAGGCCTCCCTGTGGCCACACATGGTAACTGGGGTCTTGCGGCCCCAGGCTAACTTGGCAGGGGATCTCGGAGCAGCAGTGGGCCCCAGAGATATGGTGTGCAGGCCCACCCCAGTGGACACGCCCTGGCACCTATCAACCACTGCCCCGCTGCCTTGTGGGTGAGTCTGGAAGACATAAGGCTAAGGGAGCTTACCCCAACAGAAAAGCAAGCTGTGGCGGCACGCTTCGAGGCGGTTCCCGAAAAACCGGATTTCCGGCAGCCCCCTGCAGTTGTGTGGAGGTGCCGGTCGTCTAGGGATCCCCCTTGCCATCGGAACCATCTCCTCTACAATCAAGTCATGTGGCGTTGGGAGAAGCGCACCCCCCATGCCACTTTAAAAACCATCTCTGCGCAGGTATCTTCTGCTATCTGAGTCCCCGACCTCACAAAGTCTGGCGGCGATGGAGTATCCAATGACGGGAGCAGGTCTGAATGAGCTGGGAGCTCTTAGTTGGAACTCTGCACGCCAGCGGCACAGGGCAACGGTCGTTAGCAGCTGGGATTGAGTGGCAGCTGTTTCCGGCAGACCCCTGTGCGTCTGAGCAGCCCTATTTAGGGACTGCACTGCTCACCCCTTTCAGGGAACGGTCTAGAAAAGGTGGCCCAAAAATTGCCCACTCAACACTGCGCCTGGGCAGGAAACCGCACCTGCCGGGCCATTCCACTATGCGGTCGAAAAACAAACATTATACCACTAAGATTTGCAGCATGGAACATAAGAACACTCCTGGACGTCAGCCATGGTACGGACAGACCTCAACGCAGAACAGCACTTATTGCTAGCGAGCTGAGGCGCTATTGTGTGGATGTGGCGGCACTCAGTGAGACCAGGCTCCTTGAAGAGGGCTCGCTCAATGAAGTAGGAGAGGGCTATACCTTCTTTTGGAAAGGATACCCCCTAGGAGGTCAACACATCCATGGAGTTGGTTTTGCAATTAAGAACAGTCTCTTACCCAAACTCGAAGAAACACCAGTGGGCATTAATGAGCGGCTTATGACTCTCCGTATACCCCTTGCAAAATGTCGATACATCACCTTGATAAGTGCCTATGCTCCAACTTTACCATCTCATGATGAAGAGAAAGATCGCTTCTACCAGGCACTCGATGATGTACTCATCAACATCCCAAGGAACGACAAAGTCATTTTGCTTGGTGATTTTAATGCCCGAGTTGGGAAGAATATGCAAAATTGGAATGGAGTGATTGGCGCCCACGGCATTGGCAAAGTCAACCCCAATGGCATAAGACCTCTTAGTCTGTGCTCGGAACATGACCTCACCATCACAAACAGCATTTTCCAACAAAAGAATAAATACAAGGCATCCTGGATGCATCCCAGATCCAAACACTGGCACCTGCTTGATTATGCTATCGTGAGGCGGGTTGATCTTAAAGACGTGCTCCTTACAAGAGCTATGCGAGGAGCAGACTGCTGGACAGACCACCGTATGATCCTGACAAAAGTCAGAGTACATGTCCGACCCTTGAGACGCCAATCTGGGAAAAAAAAGAAACCACTCCACTGCGCCAGACTATCCAACAGCGACACCCGAAACACCTTCCGCCGTTCTCTAGCCGACAACTTAGTTGACATTGAACAGCTGATCAACTCAGAGTCTGGGATGGATGAAAAGTGGACCTCTCTGAGCACCACCCTCTTTGACAATGCAGCCCAATCCATTGGCTTCAAAACCAAGAAACATCAGGACTGGTTTGATGACAATGCCGGAACGATCTCCACCCTCCTGGACAACATGCATAAGGCACACAGAGCTGCCCTCAGCAACCCACTATCCCAACCTCTCAAGAAAAAATGGCAAGACCTCCGTTCTGAGGCCCAAGCAACTCTGCGGAAACTGCAAAATGAGTGGTGGATTTTGAAAGCCAACGAAATCCAGGCTCATGCAGACAGGAACGACATGCATGGTTTCTATGATGCAGTTAAGGCCATCTATGGCCCCAGAAACTGCTCCCTGACACCCGTTAGGTCTGCTGATGGAACAACTCTCATCAAGGATCAGGCCATGTTAGTGGAGCGGTGGGCCGAGCATTTTAACACCCTGCTCAACCAGCCCACCCCAGTGGACTCAACTGTACTGGCAGAACTCCCTCAACAGCCTACCTTGCAAGACCTAGACCTCCCACCATCTTTTAAAGAAATCCTACATGCAGTCAAGACCCTAAAAAACAACAAAACCCCTGGACCTGATAATATTCCAGCTGAAATCCTCAAGGAAGGAGGCTACCTCTGTACGAGGACACTGCATCTCTATATCCTTGAGGTGTGGAGTCGCGAGTGTGTCCCCCAACAGTGGAAAGATGCCAACATTGTGGCCATTTATAAAAACAAAGGAGACAAATCCATCTGCTCCAACAGTAGGGGTATTTCACTGCTGGCCATTGCTGGAAAGGTTCTAGCCAAGATCATGCTCCGCAGACTAACACTCGCAATAGCCGAACAGGTCATACCAGAGTCCACAATGCGGCTTCCGAAAGGATAGAGGGACCATTGACATGATCTTTGTGACACGCCAGCTCCAGGAGAAATGCAGAGAACAGCACAAGGATTTATACATAGCATTCATAGACCTCTTAAAGGCATTTGATACAGTTAACCGGGCCCTGCTGTGGCAAGTCCTGAAGAAATTTGGATGTCCACCCAAGTTTCTTACCATTCTTGGACAGTTTCACTCAGGAATGATGGCCCGAGTGGTAGTGGGGAACCGCAGTTCTGAGCCCTTTGGTGTGCAGACTGGAGTCAGACAAGGCTGTGTGCTAGCCCCAGTCCTGTTCAATATCTTCTTAGTCTCTGTTACAACACTGCTACGAAGGAGGCTGGAGAAGTAGGCTGGAGTCACCATTGACTTCAGGCTTGATGGTAACCTATTTAACATCAGGAGGTTTCAGGCAACCACCAAGTTGACCTCTGAGACCATTATTGAGCTACAGTATGCCGACGATTGTGCCCTGGTAGCTCACACACCAGAAGCTCTACAAAACACTCTGTCGGCAGTTGTAACTGCATACAGGAGAATGGGACTGATTATTAACACCCAAAAGACAGAGGTAATCTGTCAGTTGACTGCCGGCCTCCCAAACCACCCAACAACCTTCACAGCAGAAGGGCAACAACTGGCCACTGTTCCTGCCTTCAAATATCTGGGAAGTATGCTATCCGACACCTGCAAAATAGACGATGAGATTCAGCACCGCCTCAAACAAGCCTCAACATCTTTTGGCCGTCTAAGGAGAAGGGTTTTCCAAAACAGCAACCTCAATCTCCACACTAAAGTGCTTGTTTACAGAGCAGTGTGCATCTCCACACTACTCTATGGATGTGAGGCATGGACCATCTACAGCCACCATCTCAGAAGCCTGGAGGCCTTCCATGTAAAATGTCTCCAGAGGTTCCTTGGCATTACTTGGGAGGACAGGGTGCCACACACAGAGGTGTTGGAGCGGGCAGGCAGCTGCAGCGTGGAGTCTACCCTAAAACACCATCAACTCAGGTGGCTTGGGCATGTTATTCGCATGCCCAGCGAACGACTCCCACGAAAAGTCCTCTACGGCCAACTACGCCTTGGTCAACGCACTGCTGGTGGGCAGAAGAAGCGGTTCAAAGACCAAATGAAGACCACACTAAAAAGATGTCAGATCAACCCCTCTTCTTTGGAGGAACTTGCTTTCTGCCGCACAACCTGGCGCTCTCACATCTCAGAGGGAGTGAAGTACATGGAAAACCAGCGCACACAACACCGTGTAGCAAAGCATGCAAAGAGGCATGCTCGCAAAGCTACCACTACCCCCTCCAGCACCACTTTTACATGCCCGGTCTGCAACCGCAACTGTGCATCCAGGATCGGACTATTCAGCCACCAAAGGACCCACAAATAGAAGAAGATGGTCATCATTGGGCACGATGGACAACCAGCAAGCAAGCAAGCAAGTGTGTGTGTGTGTGTGTGTGTGTGTGTGGGCCCTGTGATGATTTGGTGGCCTGTCCAGGGCGTCTCCTCGTCTGCCGCCCAATGACTGCTGGGATAGGCTCCAGCATCCTTGCGACCTTGAGAGCAGGATAAGCGGTTTGGATAATAGATGGTTGGATGAAGAATATGATGAGGAGGATGCCAAGCAGTGTCCAGACGCACCCGAAACAGCCCAGGACCCAAGCCACATGACCACCATCACCATGTACATCAGGGATGGGCAACATGATCCAGAAAGGGCCTGTGTGGGTGCAGGTCTTTGTTCCAACTAAGCAGTTACACACCTGATTCCATTAGTGAACAGTCTTTGTTAGGACCTTGATTTGTAGACTCATGTGTGTAACTGTTTGGTTGGAACAAAGACCTGCACCCACACTGATCCTTTCTGGATCATGTTGCCCATCCCTGATGTAGACACACACACAAAAAAAACATTACTCACAGTCTAAGTGAGAGTAGCCTATAACATTGAAACAGGATAACAACATCATATGGATTTATAAGATATATAAAAAGAAAATGTGATGAGGGGGATGTCAAGCAGTGTCCAGGTGGCGACCACCATCACCATGGAGGACAGACTGTACGTGCACATGGGAGAGTCACATCACACAATTTAAGAACACAGGAGAAATGTTCTAGTTGGAGTTAGGACTCTAGCTGCAGCATTCTGAACCAGCTGAAGACTTTCAGTACTAGCATGTGGCAGACCTGAAAACAACATCACAGTAATCAAGTCTGGATGAAACAAATGCATGTGTTAGAGGCTCTGCATCGGCCATGGACAGGAAAGACTGAATGTTAGCTATGTTACTCAAGTGAAACAAGGCAGTCATTTCGTTAATGTGCTTGTCAAAGGAACGGCTGGGATCTAAGGGCAAGGCAAGACAAGTTTATTTGTATAGCACCTTATCACTCCAGAGGTCATTCAAAGTACCTTACAGGCAAAAGATAAGAAAAACAAAGCTTTATAAAAGCATAAAATAAGATAAATAAAAGTACAAACAAATTTTATAAAAGCACAGACAAATTTAAAACTGAGTTAGTAAAATAAATAGAAGTGCCATAAAAACTGAGTCATTAAAAGTAACAACAACCGGAGCAGAATATATAAAAAATAGCAAAATATTCAAAACACACACACACACACACACACACACACACACACACACACACACACACACACACACACACACACACACACAGAGAACTTAGCCGTAGGCTGTTTTAAAAAGTAAGGTTTTTAACCTGCTTTTAAATATGTCCAGTGAGGGGGGCCTCTCTCAGGTCCTCAGGCAGGGTGTTTCCATCTACTTGGAGCATAAACACAAATAAATACAAAAGTCAGCTTCCCCTGCTCTAGACCAAGCACGAGGGATGGTTGGACTTGAGAGTTCTTGCTGGTTTTATAAGTAGTTAACATGTCTTTTATATAGTGTGGTGCAAGGCCATTTAGTGCTTTGTATACAATTAACAGAATTTTAAAATTGATTCTAATTTTGACGGGGAGCCAATGCAGAGATCTAAGAACAGGTGTAATGTGCTCATACTTTTTAGTTCTGGTGAGAATATGTGCTGCCGCATTTTGAATTAACTGTAGTTGGTGCACAACTGATTTTGGGTGGCCGGTGAATAGTCCAGTACAGTAGTCTAGTCTACTTGTTATAAATGCATGGATTAATTGCTCACAGTCTGATTTTGATAGAAAGCCCCTTAGTTTTGAAATGTTTTTAAGATGGTAGAAGGCTGATCTTGTGAGATGATTGATGTGATTCTTAAAATTTAGATCACTGTCAATGATTACATTGAGATTTCTAGCTTCGCTTTTGCACTCCAGAGACAGAGCGCTGAGATGAGCTGCCATTCTCTGTCTTTGAGTTTTTGCATCAAAAATAGGTATTCCTGTCTTGCCTTTGTTCAACTGTAAAAAGTTCTCCGATATCCATAGATTAATATCGTCTAGATCATCAGGCAATAGGGATATATAAAATTATGGTAATTTATTTTGTGTTTCTGTATAACATGTGCGAGTGGGAGCATATAGAGATTGAATAGTAGTGGTCCAAGAATCACCCTTGGGGTACCCCACACAATATACCCACTTTGTCCGAGGAAAAGTCTGCAGTAGACACAAAGAACTACCTGTCCTGTAGGTATGTTCTAAACCAGTTGAGAACTGGGCTAGAGAGGCTGACCCATTTTTCTAATCTCTCTCGCAAAATGTCATGATAAACAGTGTCGAAGGCGGCACAGACATCCAGGAGCACAAGAACAGATATGTCTTTAGAATCCACGTTCATATGCAGATCATTCAGAACTTTGATAAATGTTGTTTCTGTGCAATGGTAAGATCAAAAACCTGACTAATATATGGCTTGGAGGTTGTTTGATAATAAATAGTTATTAACTAATGAATAGGTAACACCAAGATATTTGGCTGCCACAATTTGTGAATTCACAGAGTTGTCAATTGGTATTGTTACTTGATCAAACTGGTGTCTGTGTCTAGCAGGGCCAACGACCAGCGTCTCAGTTTTATCCGAACTTTTAAAGCAGGAATTTAGTGACATCAAATTTTTCACAGCAGCCAAGCAGGCCTCTAAATTAGTCATATCAGTACAATCATCAGTCCTTATAGGCATATACAGCTGGTTATCATCCACCTATCAATGGAAATTGATTCAATGACTGTGTATAATTTGGCCAAGAGGTGAAATATAAAGAGAGAAAAGTAGAGGGCCAGGAACCAAGCCCCGAGGTACGCCATATTGAACATCAGAGAATTTCGATGTAATATTATTATAGCAGATACAATGTGTTCTTCCAGATAAGTAGGACTTAAGAAGCCAGGGGGAGCCAAGCCAGAGACACCAAAATTACAATTTATTCTGTCTAATAGTATACAGTGACCAGTAGTGTCAAAGGCTGTACTGAGGTCCAGTACTAGAAGCACAGAAGTGGAATCAGAGTCCATAGCTAGTAGAAGATCATTCACCACACTGGTCAGAGTGGTTTAAGTGGAGTGACAGGCCATGAAAGCTGATTGAAAAGGTTCATATAGATAGTTTTAATAATAATAATAATACATTTTATTTGTGGGCGCCTTTCAGAGCACTCAAGGACACCTTACAGAACACAGTCAAAAAACAAGGAGCACTGTATCAGACAGCATAAAATCAAAACAAAGCAGGGTAGACAATAAAAAGCTAACACAACAGATAAGTATAAAACCATCATCAGCACAAAACTCAATGAGGCGTGGATCAGACTGAATATGCCAGTTTGAAAAGGTGTGTTTTGGGATGGGATGTGAAGGTTGAAATAGAGTCAATGTGGTGAATGTCTTGTGGGAGAGAGTTCCATAGGCGGGGGGCTGAATGACCGAAGGCTCTAGACCCCATGGTAGTCCAGCGGGCCGATGGTGTAGTTAGTTGGAGAGCAGAAGAGGATCTGAGAGATCTGAGTGTTTTCTTCTCTATGGGTCGAAAGTTGATACACAACTCTCTCTAGTACTTTAGAAAAGAATGGAAGATTGGAGACTGGTCAATAGTTATTAAGAGACCCTTGATTGATGTGCATTTATTTTTAAGTAGATGTTTGATTACAGCTGTCTTAAAACTGCTGGGAACAATGCCCGTAGTAAGTGATAAATAAACAATGTCTAGCATCGTAGGTCCTAGGAAAGGCCAGAGAGCTTTAAAAAGTTTTGCTGGTAAGGGGTCAAGTAGGAAAGTAGTTGGTTTAGAAGCCAACACGAGTTTAGTCAGAGTATCAAGAGAGATAGTCTCAAAAGCTGTAATAACAGGGACTATCAGTGACTCATCATATAGATATGAATTTGATAAGACAGGATCTGCAGGAGTAGCTGGAGTTGAAGAACTAATTTTGTTTATGATCTCATCAACCTTATTGTAGAAAAAAGCTAGAAACTCATGAGCTGTGAATGGTGAGCAGCTAATAGACGGCTGCTTTTTAGTAAATTTAGATACAGTGTCAAAGAGAACTCTGAGGTTATGTTTATTAATATTGATTAAGCAAGAGAGATATGCTGCTTTTGCAGTCGATAAAGTATGCGTGTATTTCAATAAACAATGTATATCAGTACCAAGATAGGTAAAAAAAACTTCCAAATTTGATTTTCACCATTTACATTCCAGTCTCCTGCAGGCCCACTTGAGTATGTGTCTCATCATTAAACCAGGGTGTAGGTGTCTTTAGTCACCTAGCTCTGGTAGTGAGAGATGCAACTGAATCAAGGAGACTAGAGAGGACCACATTTACGTCACTAGCGATATTTTCAACAGGAGTCAGTCTCTACAGTGAAAGGAGCCAAGACTTCAGGCAGCTGCTGGCCAAATGCAGCTACAGGGGAGGGACCAATGTGGCGAGTGACAATTAAATCTGTGCCGATATAACAGCACAGTCCAATAATGCTTCAAATTTGATGAGAAAAATCTGACACAGCAGATGTGGTTGGCAAGACATTCAGATCAGAAACCACTATCCCTTTAGATAAAACCAAATCAAGGGTGAGTTGACTCTTAAACAAACTAAGTGAACCCAAAAGTAATCTTATACTACCAACAGGGCTGGTGAGTGGCGAAAACCGGTTTGCAGTCAGGATTGGTGACTGCAGACCAGGCCACACGACCAGTGGCTTGCTCTTGCAAGCCTTCCCATGCCCGCAAACAGACACACTCCACCGCATCTGCCGATGAGGCTTAGCTAGTGCTAATGTAACCGAGCAAATTTCTGCCTGCTGTGGGATTCGATCCAGGGTTGTACTGCACCACGAGGCAACATCGCTAACCACTCGACTAAAGGGGGCGATCCCCTGGCAATCGGCCAGTGAGTCTTTTAGTAGGTTACAGTAGTCACTCTCTACCGGAAGCGCGCCCTCACACTTCATTAAACCCCTGCTCCGAGGAGACTTATGAGGAGCTGCACGCGGTGGGATCCGCATTAGGATCCAGCAGCAGTGGGCCAGTGAGTCTTTTAGTAGATTACACTAACAATAGCAGGTCTGCTGTCAGGCCGGGGTCTAAGGCTGTCAGGCCGGGGGCTAAGGCTATCTGGAGTGCCCATCACGTCTAATGTAATCCTAGCCGAAAGAAGCTGCTGTAACTCAAACGTCTCTCTAATAGAGACAGCCTATCTGTATCTATGGAACAGTCACCACACACCATCCTTTTAACGAGGCTGCTTTGACTGCAAATGCAGTAGCGCTAACTGCTAAAGCTAGGCTAAGCTCAAAGCTAGTAAACAGACTAGGAACGAGAGGCTGCCCACTAAAACAAGAGTTGTATGAGAAAGAAAACTAGAGAATCTAGCGATAACTGAACTAAGCACAGAAAATAGCAAAACCAGTAGGACAAATGAAGAGATTAGGGCCAAATATAGAGACAAGATAGGATGAGAATAAACAGCAGTTACTGATTTCACGAAGCTGACTCATGAAAGCAGAAGCTGGAAACAGCTGGAAGTGACTATTTCAATATTTTTTTTTATTGGGTATAGTTTTTGTTGGATGTACAATAAGATTGCATGCTGATATTGCTGTATCTGCTCTGTGTGTGTGTGTGTGCTACATGTGTGCTTTATGTGGCTGTTGTGCCAGGCTATGTACAAGTGACCTTTTTAACTTTGCTGAGCATGTTGGTGTTGGTGTACCACTTGATTAATGATGCTGCTGCATCTGTCAGCTGTGTGTGTGAAAACGTGGCCACCGTGCCAGGCTATGTGATGCTATTAATGTTCATCTTGGTATTTGTAACATTACCTTTGCTGATGTATAAGGCTTGTATGATTTAACTGTGATGCTTTCAGCAATTATGTTTGTAATGGCCTATTTGATTAACATATGCAAACCTTTTAAGTATGATTGGTCTTGGACAGGCAAGGCCCACCTGATTTTCTCTGTGCCCACCCACACTGATTTCTGCCCACGTGGTTGGTTTGTGATTAAATTTACATAAAATGCCATCCCTTAAAGTTTCCGTGTCACCCTCTTGCCACCCCATGAACATTTCTCTAGATCCACCCCTGCTCCAACTGACTTTCATGCCTCTTCTCTCCAGTGCATACCTACACCTCTCCAGGCTCTCCTCAACCTGCTCCCTACTGTCACTACAGATCACAATGTCATCTGTGAACGTCATAGTCCGTGGAGACTCCTGCTTGATCTCATCCATCAACCTGTCCATCACCACTGCAAACAAGAAAGGGCTCAGAGCCGATCCTTGATGTAATCCCACCTCCACCTTGAACCTGTCTGTCATTCCTACTGCACATCCCACCACTGTCACGCTGCCCTCATACATATCCTGCACCATTCCTACATACTTCTCTGCCACCCCCAACTTTCTCATACAATACCACACCTCCTCTCTCAGCACCCTGTCATAAGCTTTCTCTAAATCCACAAAGACACAATGTAACTCCTTCTGGCCTTCTCTATACTTCTCCATCAAGATTCTCAAAGCAAACATCACATCTGTGGTGTTCTTTCCTGGCATGAAACCATACTGCTGCTGGCTAATCATCACCTCTCCTCTTATGCTAGCTTCCACTACTCTTTCCCATATCTTCATGCTGTGACTGATCAATTTGATACCTCTGTAGCTACTACAGCTCTGCACATCATCCTTATTCTTGAGAATCCGTACCAGTATGCTTCTTCTCCACTCCTCATGTATTCTCATACTTTCCCAAGATTGTGTTAAACAGTCTAGTTAAAAACTCCACTGCCATCTCTCCTAAATATCTCCATGCCTCCACAGGTATGTCGTCTGGACCAACTGCCTTTCCACTGTTCATCCGCTTCATAGTTGCCCTCATTTCATCCTTGCTAATCCACTGCACTTCCTGATTCACTATCCCCACATGATCCAACCTCTCATTTTCTTCATTCATCAGCCCCTCAAAGTACTTGTTCAACCTTCTGAACACTCTCTCTTCGCTTGTCAGCACATTTCCATCTCTATCCTTAATCACCCTAGCCTGCTGCACATCATTCCCAGCTCGGTCCCCTCTGTCTAGCTAATCGGTAGAAGTCCTTTTCTCCTTCCTTTTTGTCCAACCTCTCATACAACTTACTATACATCTTTTCCTTTTCCTTCGCCACCACTCTCTTTGCCTTACGTCGCATCTCCTTGTACTTCTGTCTACTTTCTTAATTTCTCTGACTATCCCACTTCTTCTTCGCCAGCCTCTTCCTCTGCATACGTTCCTGGACTTCCTCATTCCACCACCAAGTCTCCTTGTCTTTCTTCCCCTGCCCAGATGACACCAAGTACCCTCCTAGCTGTCTCCCTCACTATTTCTGCAGTGGTTGCCCAACCATCCGGCAACTCTTCACTACCACCCAGTGCCTGTATTAACTCCTGCCTGAACTCCACATAACAGTCTTCGTCCTTCAACTTCCATCATTTGATTTTTGTCTCTGCCTTCACTCTCTTCCTCTTCCTGATCTCCAAAGTCATCCTGCAAACCACTATCCGATGCTGCCTAACTACCTTCTCCCCCATCACCACCTTGCAGTCTCCAATGTCTTCAGATCATGCCTCCTGCAAAAGACATAGCCCAACTGTGTGCACCTTCCTCCTCTCTTATACGGCACCCTGTGTTCATCCCTCTTCTTGAAATACGTATTCACTACAGCCATATCCATCCAAAATCCACCACCATCTGTCCTTCCACATTCCTTTCCTTGACACCATACCTACCAATCACCTCCTCATCACCTCCACTCCAATCACCACTCTCTCCTCCTTGGGTACCCTCTCCACCACTTCATCCAACTCACTGCAGAATTCTACTTCTGGCATCAAAAGGGTATATATGGGGAAATGTGAAACAGGACCCATGACAGATTGTGCAGTGTTAACTTTTTCATTATATGTATTTAAACTTTTTTTTGTGGCTATAATGAAAAAAAGGCTCCAACCAATATTATTTTACTTTTCCTAGTATGAAAATGGGCAAAAAAAATGTTTGTGCAATAAAACACACAACAACATTAGAACAAGTTCATAACTAGCACACAAGCCATTAGATACCAGACTGAAATGAGTCCTGTCTGCAAACCATGTAGACTAAAATAGTCCAGGAGTCCTCTGCCATCCAAGCATGTTGCTGCAGCATATGAAACCTGAAAGCAAAGCTCCGAGCTGAATCACTGTTTGATTTGAAAGAAATCTGAGGTTTGTTTGAAATCCCTGACTGTTTTCAAGTGTCCTTTGAGGTCTTGAGGCAGTTCTACTTTTTAGACTTTTTTCCCCTCTTTTTCTCCCCAATTGTACTCGTCCAATTACCCCACTCGTCCGAGCCACCCCGTTTGCTGCTCCACCCCCTCTGCCGATCTGAGGAGGGCTGCAGACTACCACACACCTCCTCCGATACATGTGGAGTCGCCAGCCGCTTCTTTTCACCTGACAGTGAGGAGTTTCGCCAGGGGGATGTAGCGCGTGGGGGGATCACGCTATTCCCCCAGTTACCCCTCCCCCCAAACAGGTGCCCCGACCAACCAGAGGAGGCGCTAGTGCAGCGACCAAGACACACACCCACATCCGACTTCCCACCCGCAGACATGCCCAATTGTGTCTGTAGGGACGCCCGACCAAGCCGAAGGTAACCCAGGGATTCGAACCGCCGAGCCCCGTGTAGGAAGGCAACAGAATAGACCACTGCGCTACCTGGATGCCCTTACTTTTTAGTCTTTTTATTTTTCCAATTTTAAAATTAGCACAAAATTAACTACAGACTTGTAAGCTATTGTTTCAGTATAAAACTTGATGCATCAACTTATAGTACATGTCACAGACAGGGTAATATACACTCACTGGCCACTTTATTAGGTACACCTTGCTAGTACCGGGTTGGACCCCCTTTTGCCTTCAGAACTGCCTTAATCCTTCATGGCATAGATTCAACAAGGTACTGGAAACATTTCTCAGAGAGTTTGGTCCATATTGACATGATAGCATCACGCAGTTGCTGCAGATTTGTCAGCTGCACATCCATGATGCGAATCTCCCGGTCCACCACATCCCAAAGGTGCTCTATTGGATTCAGATCTGGTGACTGTGGAGGCCATTTGAGTACAGTGAACTCATTGTCATGTTCAAGAAACCAGTCTGAGATGATTCGAGCTTTATGACATGGCGCGTTATCCTGCTGGAAGTAGCCATCAGAAGATGGGAACACTGTTGTCATAAAGGGATGGACATGGTCAGCAACAATACTCAGGCTGTGGCATTGACACGATGCTCAATTGGTACTAAGGGGCCCAAAGTGTGCCAAGAAAATATCCCCCACACCATTACACCACCACCACCAGCCTGAACCGTTGATACAAGGCAGGATGGATCCATGCTTTCATGTTGTTGACGCCAAATTCTGACCCTCCCATCCGAATGTCGCAGCAGAAATCGAGACTCATCAGACCTGTCAACGTTTTTCCAATCTTCTATTGTCCAATTTTGGTGAGCCTGTGCGAATTGTAGCCTCAGTTTCCTGTTCTTAGCTGACAGGAGTGGCACCCGGTGTGGTCTTCTGCTGCTGTAGCCCATCTGCCTCAAGGTTCGACGTGTTGTGCGTTCAGAAATGCTCTTCTGCATACCTTGGTTGTAATGAGTGGTTATTTGAGTTACTGTTGCCTTTCTATCAGCTGGAACCAGTCTGGCCATTCTCCTCTGACATCAACAAGGCATTTTCGCCCACAGAACTGCCGCTCACTGGATATTTTCTCTTTTTCGGACTATTCTCTGTAAGCCCTAGAGATGGTTGTGCGTGAAAATCCTAGTAGATCAGCAGTTTCTGAAATACTCAGACCAGCCCGTCTGGCACCAACAACCATGCCACGTTCAAAGTCACTTAAATCACCTTTCTTCCCCATTCTGATGCTCGGTTTGAACTGCAGCAGATCGTCTTGACCATGTCTACATGCCTAAATGCATTGAGTTGCTGCCATGTGATTGGCTGATTAGAAATTTGCATTAACGAGCAGTTGGACAGGTGTGCCTAATAAAGTGGCCGGTGAGTGTAAATTCTCCAATATCTTCGTATAAGTCATCACAGCTTTACCCTGGATCCATTTACACTATGGCACTATAAATTAAAATTAAAATTTCACATGGGCGTTGTAGCTGTCTCAAAAGTAGAGACTTGGTTTGTTATAGTTTCATTATGATTTCATAAATAATTTCATGTGATAAATATGTGATTAAGAATATAAATACAGGTTTAAAATCTTATCGTTAAAACAAGTGACTTTTATTTTGAAAATTTGTTATGATCACATGATTGCTGTATGTAGTTGCGCCTATAACTACTGCATTATGGGAAAGAGAAACCTGCCGCTGTGCTGAGACGCCATGCAAAGTTCCAAATATTCATTCTACACATGGTCTGAGAGGCGCACACGGTAACTATTTCACATTCTGTATTATTTTATGTATCCTGTCCTATCTTTATGTTTGTTGATCTTGTGTGTAATTGATTTTCTCTATCGTTGTTATGTTACATTGTACAATGATGGAACCTAGCCATGTGCAGCCATGATAGTAATTGTCGTTCTGTTGTTGTTTTTGACTTTAGTTTTCACGGTGTCTGAGGAGGCGAATGGGAGAGTAATAAACACAGGACATCAGTATGAATCGTGGCCTTTTATTAAAGTAAATTGGACCTGTGTAGCTACAGTGAAAACGTGACGCCGATGCTGCTGAGAAGAGAAAAGTGAAAGTGATCGCCAACGCGGCCAAGAGAAGCAGAACTAGCCAGCGAGGACGAGAGCTAACAGTGACATAGCTAGCTAGCTAAACCACCACCAAGGCGCCCGAGAGGGAAACGGAGCAGGAGCAACGTGAGCTGAAGAATTCCATTGAGCGAAAGTCTGCAGGCGAAGATGTATAGAGCCGCGGTTTTACCACAAGGGGGAAGCGGTGGGCAGTAAACAGTTCTGCATACTGCAAAGAGCAGCCTGCAGTGTGGGACTGTCATTGTCGCTAAGAGGAGCCTGTGGATTGCATCAACCAAGAACCAGCGTCAGGTTTGAGTGATAACCCTGCAACGTTATAAACGTCTGACAAGGTACTATAGGAAAAGAGACATTGATTAATCAACATCAAAACCTATTCTTGAATGCCACTGCTGCATTGTTGTGAATGTTCTATTGTGTGCTTGAAAATTAATGTTGATTTAATAGAAAGCCAACTATAGTAGAAAAGCTTTGGGTGAAGAGCGTAGGTTTATTTAATTCATTCAAGTTCATAAGGTTTATTTGAATAGCCTAATTCATTACTCCTGAATATCAGTGGCCTACTTGGTTTTCACTCACAAGAAGCACACCATTGTGGTAAGCATTTATTTGCACCTTACAATAACATTGTGATTGATACAGCTCATGAATTATGGAAACAATTAGATTCTCTCCAACTAGAATTTACCAGATTATGTGAAGAAGCTGAAAAACAGGTGGATGATGCTGAAAAAAATAAATCTGAGGTACTCATCAATGAGATATATGCTGAAATAGTAACACACCAAACAACACTGAAGGAGCAAGAGGCTTCTAAAATGGAAAGAAGATTTAGCATGCAGTAGGGAAAGTGGAAAGAGGGAGTTAGAACTGCACGTAATAAACTGAAAGCTGAGCGCTCTGACCCAGAGTTGATCGATATGATGGAAGCCGTTGAAGGGCTAGAGACACAAGTGAAGGATGCATATGATCAAATACGAGTCCAGGCTGCACCTTCCCCTGATATCAGAAGAAAGATGGATACCTGCGGAGCATCAACAATGAGGATGATTGTCACAGCCTCTCGCCCTTGACATCAAAGCGATCGCCCTTGACACCTGCTACCCCAGCTGACACCTGCTACGCCAGCTGACACCTGTGACACCAGCTGACACCTGCTGACCCCCCCTTCACCCCGGCAATCGCCCTCACCCTTAAAAGGCCTCCACTATGGACCAGTCTTCACTGGAACGTCGCCATTCATGGACTTCTGCCTGCCTGCCTACCTGCCACAGAGCCACCTCCTGCTCAACCCCCGAGATCGGTCACTTCAATAAAGACTGGATTCTTCCCTTACCTGGTTGTCCCATCTGCTTTTGGGTTCTTTCCCGATACGTGACAGTACGTTCCAGCCACTATGGACCCAGCAGACCATTCCACCACAGACCTGGCCACGGTCTGCCAGGCTGTAGCCAACCAGGAATCGGTCCTCGGCCAGCACAGCCAGGTGCTACAGGGGATGGCTGATGCCCTCCGTGGGCTCAGCTCAAAGATCTCCGGAATCCAGACCCAACTTAGTGCCTCCGCTAGCCCGGGATCTGCCCCTCCAGCTCCGCCACCCCCAGTGCCATCAACTTCGGCTAAGGAACCATGGGTTGCCCCGCCCGATAAGTATGATGGAGATTTTGGACTTTGTCCTCCCTTTTTTGATGCAGCGTGAGATTGTGTTTAACCAGCAGCCTCAGTCATATTCCACGGATGGAGCCAAAGTCGCTTACATCATGGGTCTTCTCCGGGGAAGCGCCCTGGATTGGGCTACAGCGGTGTGGGAGATGCGGGCCTCCACTTCCTCATCCTACGCTGAGTTCACCACTGCTTTTCACCAGGTTTTTGATCATCCCGTGCGGGGAAAGGATGTGTCAAAAAGACTGATCTCTCTCCGCCAGGGTTCCCGCAGCGTCGCTGACTACTCAGTTGAGTTCCGTACGCTATCAGCAGAGAGCTGATGGAACAATGAGTCCCTCCAGGCCGGCTTTTCCAACGGGCTTAGCGAATCTATAAAGGACGAATTGGTTTCCTACCCCGAGCCTGGAGGGTTGGAGGAATTGGTTACCCTGGCCATTCGTGTGGACAACCGTCTCCAGGAGCGGAGGCGAGAGAGGACGCGCCGCTTTCCTGGTCACAACAACTTACCACGGGCCACACCTCCAAACTCTGGGGGCCGAGCTTGCTCGACTGAGGTTGCCGTCCTCTGAGAAAGCCTGAGGCGTGACTCTTCCCCAGCTTCGGAGCCGATGCAACTCGGCCGCTTCCGGCTCAACCCGGAGGAGCGTCAACGCCGCATCACTGAGAACAGTTGCTTGTATTGTGGTCAGCCTGGTCACTTTCTTGCCTCCTGCCCTCACCGTTCCGTCAAACTAGCAGGCTCACGAGGGAGGGAGGAGGATCCTCGTGAGCCCAACTGTCTGCCCTCTGTCTCCTCGTCCACGTACCCAGTTGCAAGCTACCATCAGTTTTAAAGGTCAGTCCACTAAACTTTCGGCTTTAATTGACTCTGGAGCTGATGAAAGCTTTTTGGATGCAAGTGTTGTGAAGCAGCTAGGTCTTGCCACTGTGAGTCTGGACCAGCCTCTTGAAGCTATTGCCCTGGATGGACGTCTCCTGGCCCGGATAACCTCTAAGACCGAGCCTGTGCGCCTCCTCTTGTCGGGAAACCATCAAGAGGAGTTAAGTTTTTTCGTTATCAATTCTCCCTTTGTTCCCTTTATACTTGGTCATCCCTGGCTGGTTAAGCATAGTCCCCATATTGATTGGTCATCGGCCAGAATTTCAAGTTGAAGTCCCGTCTGTCATGCCATATGCCTCCAGTCTGCTCTGCCTCAGTCTGTCCCCTGTCAGGTGTCAAGCTCTGAGACCTCTGACCTGTCACTGGTGCCTCCAGAGTACCATGACCTCCAAGCCGTGTTCAACAAGCAGCAAGCTCTCTCCCTGCCTCCTCATCGCCCCTATGATTGCGCTATTGACCTGCTGCCGGGCGCTCCCCTCCCCAGCAGCCGCCTATATAGCCTCTCCAAGCCTGAGCGGGAGTCCATGGAGAGGTACATCAAGGACTCCTTGGCTGCTGGTCTTATTCGCCCGTCATCATCACCCCTTGGTGCGGGGTTCTTTTTTGTGGCCAAGAAGGACAAGACCCTCCGGCCGTGTATTGACTATAGAGGCCTAAATAACATCACAGTCAAGAATAAGTACCCTCTGCCCCTCATGACTTCCGCTTTTGATTCTCTCCAGGGAGCCACAGTGTTCACTAAACTAGACCTCCGCAATGCTTACCACCTGGTCCGGGTTCGAGACGGAGATGAATGGAAGACTGCCTTCAGCACCTCCCTGGGGCATTTTGAATATCTGGTGATGCCGTTTGGTCTCACTAATGCCCCAGCTGTCTTCCAGAGTCTGGTCAATGACGTCCTACGTGACATGTTGGATCGTTTCGTTTTTGTTTACCTGGATGATATCCTGATTTTTTCCAGAGACCTGTCAGAGCATGTCATGCACGTCCGCTAAGTCCTTCAACGGCTTCTGGAGAACCGCCTTTTCGTAAAAGCAGAGAAGTGCGAATTCCATGCCCCTTCAGTCACCTTCCTGGGCTACATCATGGCCGATGGGCAGGTGAGAATGGACCCCGCCAAGGTCAGAGCAGTTCTTGAGTGGCCAAGCCCGACCAGCCGTAAGCAGCTTCAGAGGTTCCTCGGGTTTGCCAACTTCTACAGACGGTTCATCCGCAACTACAGCCGCGTTGCGGCCCCACTAACCGCTCTTACCTCCACCTCCAGACCGTTCCTGTGGACCCCTGTAGCAGAGGCAGCTTTCCAAGCCCTCAAGCACCACTTCACCACAGCTCCTATCCTCATCCAGCCAGACCCAACCAAGCAGTGCATTGTAGAAGTGGACGCCTCTGAGATTCGGGTGGGGGCAGTCCTTTCTCAGCGCTCCAGTGAGGATGGCAAGACACACCCCTGTGCCTTCCTGTCTCGCCGTCTCTCCCCAGCTGAAAGGAACTATGACGTGGGGAATTGTGAGCTCCTGGCGGTGAAATTGGCACTGGAGGAATGGCGACATTTTCTGGAGGGGTCTGAGCTTCCTTTTATAGTGTGGACTGACCATAAGAACCTGGAATACATCCAGTCAGCAAAGCGACTCACCGCGCGCCAAGCCAGGTGGGCGCTCTTTTTCGGTCGTTTTAATTTTTCTTTGACGTACAGACCTGGCTCCAGGAATGCCAAGCCCGATGCTCTGTCTCGTGTGCATGGGGAGGAGTCTGAGCCCAAGCTCCAACCTGACACCATCGTTCCCTCTACCTGTGTGGTTGCGGCTGCGGCTGTCACCTGGAACATTGAAAGGGAGGTCATGGCAGAACAACAGACTCAGCCTGACCCAGGTAACGGTCCCCCCGGGCGCTTGTTTGTTCCAGACGCTGTTAGATCTAGCGTGTTGCAGTGGGCTCACTGATCGCTGATCGCTTCAGTAAATTTGCTCACTTTTTGCCCTTGTCTAAACTGCCTTCGGCCCGAGAGACTGCGGATCTGCTGGTCAGGGAGGTTTTCCGGGTCCACAGTCTTCCCCGTGATATAGTGTCTGACCGTGGCCCCCAGTTCACTTCTGCTGTCAGGAAGGCGTTCTGCTCTGCCATCGGTGCCACCGTCAGCCTGTCATCGGGGTTCCATCCTCAGACCAACGGCCAGGCCGAGAGGGCCGACCAGGCATTGGAGACTGTCCTCCGCTGTCTGGTGTATGCCAACCCATCCTCTTGGTCCTCACAACTCCCCTGGGCAGAATATGCCCATAACACCTTGCCATCGTCTGCTACTGGGTTGTCCCCTTTTCAATGCCTTTACGGCTATCAGCCCCCCCTTTTTCCTTCTCAAGAGGTCGACATTCCGGTTCCGTCTGTCCAGGCCCATGTCCGTCGGTGCCGTCGGACCTGGCGGCGAGCCCGTGCTGCACTGCTCAGGGCCTCCGGCCGTTACCAGCGCTTGGCGGATCGTCATCGCACCCCTGCTCCGGACTACTCTCCCGGTGACCAGGTATGGCTCTCTACCAAGGATCTACCCTTGAGATCGGACGCTAAAAAACTGTCCCCCAGGTATATTGGTCCCTTTCCCATTGTCAAAGTCATTAATCCCTCTGTGGTCCGTCTGAAGCTGCCCCGCACTCTCCGGGTTCACCCTTCCTTCCATGTGTCCTGCCTCAAATCTGTCTCTACCAGCCCTCTAGTTCCTCCGCCCCCCCCCGCCCCCACCTCCTCGTATGATCAACGATCATCCGGCTTACACCGTTCGTCGTCTCCTGGACTCTTGTCGCCGCGGTCGCGGCCTGCAGTATCTCATGGACTGGGAGGGATATGGCCCGGAGGAGAGGTGTTGGGTCCCTCGTTGCCTTGTCCTGGATGCGAACCTCATCCGGGACTTCCACAGGACGCACCCTGACGGGCCTGGTAGGTCGCCCGGTGGCGCCCCTCGGAGGGGGGGTACTGTCACAGCCTCTCGCCCTTGACATCAAAGCAATCGCCCTTGACACCTGCTACACCAGCTGACACCTGCTACACCAGCTGACACCTGCTACGCCAGCTGACACCTGCTGACCCCCCCTTCACCCCGGCAATCGCCCTCACCCTTAAAAGGCCTCCACTATGGACCAGTCTTCACTGGAACGTCGCCATTCATGGACTTCTGCCTGCCTGCCTACCTGCCACAGAGCCACCTCCTGCTCAACCCCCGAGATCGGTCACTTCAATAAAGACTGGATTCTTCCCTTACCTGGTTGTCCCATCTGCTTTTGGGTTCTTTCCTGATACGTGAAAATGATGGATCTACTGAAGGTACGCATGAGTGAAACAGGACTAGACGAGTTTGATGCTGAAGCAGAAAATGCAAGACTGCATAATGTGCTGAATGTCGAGTATGCCCGGTCCATATTTGGGAGCACAGTCTCTAGGCCTGTCCCTAGCCACCACACAGGCCTATCAGCAGGGCAACATAGCCTCACAGTACAAAGAGTAGAGTGCACCGCCGCACTTGCTGCAAGGAAGGCAGAAATAGAGATGACAGATGTAATTGCAGCACAAACACTAGAGCTTAGACGGCTAAAAGTAATAGCTGCCAAGCTTAAGGCATTCTCTGAAGCTGATTTAGGTGAGAAATATGATGAAAATAAATCAGTAAGCGGTGAGGTAGATGTCACTTACCCGGTACCTGAAAAGGAAGTTAAAAAAGAGGAAATGTGTAGGCCTAAGAGCAAAGATAATAAACAAACAAACAGTACTACTAACAATGAAACAGCATTTGTACAAGCCCTACATGATGCAATGATACTTACCAGACTTCCCACACCCGAGCCCTCCGTCTTCTCAGGAGATGCGCTGAGCTTCCTAGAGTGGAGCACAAGTTTCAAAGCACTGATTGAACGTCGCTGCACAAATCCAGCTGACAGGTTATTTTACCTACAGAAATACATCAGTGGAGAGGCACGATCTGTATTGGAAGGAAGCTTCTTTAGAAATGATGATGAAGCCTACGACCAAGCATGGGCGGCACTGAACACTCGGTATGGCCACCCCTTTGTGATCCAGCATGCCTTTAGAGACACTAAATAACTGGCCCAAGATAGGTTCGAGGGAGTCCATTAAATTAAGACAGTACAGTGACTTTCTCAAAGCGTGCAGCAGTGCTATGCCACATGTGAAAGGGCTAAAAGTGTTAGATGACTGCGAAGAGAATAAAAAGATGCTTCAAAAACTGCCGGACTGGGTGACCTCGCGCTGGAATTGTCAAGTCACAAAGCAACTGCAACAAATGGAGGACTACCCAAGTTTCAAGAAGTTTGCTGATTTTCTTGCACAAGAAGCTGAAGTCGCATGCAATCCTTGACATCCCTCCACACGCTGAAGCCTCCTGCAGAAAGGCAATCCAGAGATATTAAGCGCCTAAAGACCAATGCATTCCTAACAAATGCATCACCAGAGAAGTCAACGACAGACAACACAAAGGAGTCTTCTGAACACAAGGAACAATCCTCATCGTCGAACCCAGTAAAATGCATGTACTGTGAAGAGAGCCACTCTGTTCAAAAATGCCAGAAGCTCCTTGGTCAACCTGTGGAAGAAAAGAAAAAGTTTTTAAGAGACAACAACCTGTGCTTCGGGTGTTTTAGAAAAGGACACAACTCAAAAGACTAAGAGAAAGGCCACTTGTGGCATATGCAAGAAACAACATCCAACTCCACTTCATGAGGACAGATCTCCCGCAGACAAAACATCTGCGCATGCCATGCAAGCAGCAGAAGAAAGCACATCTTCTCAGTCTTGCTATGTAAACAGAGGCGATGAAGGAAGCACATCCATGATAGTGCCGGTATGGATGTCTTCGGACACCACCAAAACAGAGACCTTAGTATATGCCCTACTAGATACTCAGAGTAGCAACACGTTTGTAGACAGGGATGTATGTGAGAAGATGGGGGCAGTTTTAGAACCAGTCAAGTTGAAACTTTCCACTATGATGGGAAAAGACTCTGTAGTTCAGAGTGAAAGAGTAAGTGGGCTTAGAGTTAGAGGGTTCACATCACAAATCACTATCAACTTGCCACCCGCATACACCATGGATTTCATTCCATTAGAACGATCCCACATACCTACCCCAAACACTGCCAAAAAGTGGAAACATCTGAATAACATAGCACAAGAAATACCAGAAAGAATGAATTGTGAGGTTGGACTCCTACTAGGCTACGACTGCTCCAGAGCATTAGCTCCACGACATGTCATCACTGGAGATGACTACGAGCCCTACGCCATCAAGACAGATCTGGGCTGGAGCATCGTCGGCGGTTCACCACGGGTCGTAAGGTCAACAGACGTAACAGGTCTGTGCCAAGGACAATGTTCTGTCAAGATTCGAGAGGTTCTCAAAATGGCAGACAGCAGTGAATGTTGTTGCTCAAATCCAACATCTAGCAAAAAGAGACTAAACAGCAGAGCCCATACAAGTGGAAGACAGAAGAAAGGCAAGTCTTGTGCTCGTCAAGTTGGCACAAAAGCATGCCTTCAAAGAAGAAATGAAAGCTCTGAGTCATGGCGAACTGTCACAAAACCACCAGTTATACCAGCTCGATCCAATCCTGCAAGATGGTGTTCTCAGGGTGGGAGGGCATCTAAAAAAAGACTTCCTTACCTCTCAACTTGAAGCACCCAGTAATCCTGCCAAGGGATGGTGTGATTACTCGTCTGATTCTGGACTACTGCCATACAAAAACTCAACACCAAGGCAGAGAAATGACCCTCAATGAACTGAGAGCAAATGGATATTGGATTGTCAGTGGGAGCGGCAGATTAGGACAGTAAGGAGTGTGCTAAACTCGGTCCTCTCACAGAGCGCAGGTAGATTAGATGATGCTTCATTGAGAACCTTTTTCTATGAAGCCATGTGAATCGTGAATAGCTGCCTACTCACAGTCAACAGTATCAATGACCCCAAAAGCATAGAGCCACTTACACCGAACCATTTGATGACCATGAAGTCCTCTGTTCCATTGCCTCTGCCGGGAAAGTTTGTAGTGGAAGATCTGTATGCCAGGAAAAGGTGGCGCAGAGTACAGTATCTACCGGAGCAATTCTGGAGCAGATGGAGGAAGGAATATCTTGCAAATATCACTCTCAGACAGCGGTGGCACGCTCCAAGACGGAATGTGAAGATAGGAGGTGTTGTCATTGTCAAAGAAAATGAGACCCACCGTTATGAATGGAAACTCGGAAGAGTGCTTAATGTTCACAGAGATGATGATGGACTGGTACGGAAAGCCACAATCCAAATAGGAGATAGAAATCGAGGGAAAGAAGGTCAAAGGCTCATAAGTCCTTCCACTCTTGAGCGTCCCATACACAAGTTAGTGGTACTTGTAGAAACCAACTAAATACTACCTGTGAATAGATCTTACCTGTGAATAGATCTTACCTGTAAAAGAGAGTAAAGTACAGTTAATATCTTGAGAAGAGTTGTTTAACACATCAAGTTGGTTCTTGAAATTACCAGATTTGCTCAATACTTACATCCTAAATCGCAGTAATTTTGGTGGGAGTGTAGCTGTCTCAAAAGTAGAGACTTGGTTTGTTATAGTTTCATTATGATTTCATAAATAATTTCATGTGATAAATATGTGATTAAGAATATAAATACAGGTTAAAAATCTTATCGTTAAAACAAGTGACTTTTACTTTGAAAATGTGTTATGATCACATGATTGCTGTATGTTGTTGCACCTACAACTACTGCATTATGGGAAAGAGAAACCTGCCGCTGTGCTGAGACGCCATGCAAAGTTTCAAATATTCATTCTACACATGGTCTGAGAGGCGCACACGGTAACTATTTCACATTCTGTATTATTTTATGTATCCTGTCCTATCTTTATGTTTGTTGATCTTGTGTGTAATTGATTTTCTATATCATTGTTATGTTACGTTGTACAATGATGGAAGCTAGCCATGTATAGCCATGATAGTAATTGTCGTTCTGTTGTTGTTCTTGACTTTAGTTTTCATGGTGTCTGAGGAGGCAAATGGGAGAGTAATAAACACTAGTATGAATCGTGGCCTTTTATTAAAGTAAATTGGACCTGTGTAGCTACAGGCGTAAAGGTTGACTTTGCTCTGCTTGATCTGATTAATTGACTTGGTTGTGTGTTGTTTGACATTTTCCTCACATCATCCTTAGTTCCACGAATCCGAAGCACAAGATTGGTTGGTGAGCCTAGTAAATGCCACTCATCAGAAAGAGAGATTGTCCTCTTTCAAGCCAGCTCTTGGAAAGCGCCGCATCTGAAAGTCATGACAGAGCAGATTGTCTCAGGAAGAGTGTGTAAAGGGACAGGGGGGTGAATCTTATTTACAGTTCAGGATATCCTGCCATTCTCCAACCTCCAACACCAACCCCCCCCTTCCCGTTTACCCACTGTTTGACCACGAGAGAAGCAAGAGATACCCCCCACCCCCAACTGCTGACAGGGGCTCAAGCTTTGTGAGTGTGTGTCTGTGTGTGTGTGTGTGTGTGTGTTTGTGTGTACGAGAGGAAGTGAGGGATCCGTAGGTGCCCCATCCATGGCAGCGGGCAAAGACCAGCGATAAGAAGGGGGTGGGGGGGTTGTATAGGCGCTGAAAAGGCGGATAGACTTTGTGAGATGTCCCAAACAGGAAAAGACGGACAGAAAAGAGTGGGGAAATTTGAAGGGGGTGATCAGAGGAGGGGAGAGCGACTGCTGGAGAAAGAAAACAGAGAGCTCATTCAGGGAACCAAAGAGTTGGCTGGACAACAGAAGGCAGGGATAAAAACTGTAAGAGAAGGAGAGTGGACAAAAAGAGAAGCGATGGGGCATTTATGTCAGGTGGTGGGTTTCCCTCTTCTCATGCTGGTGTGGCTTGAGCTAGACCTCTTCAGTACAGTGTCAGGTGCATCAGATCAGGTGAGCTCATTCAGCTTTTCATTTATTTATTTTGTCATTCATCCAGTTATTTGTGAACTGTTAGAAAGCACCCTTGCCCAGTCACAGAGGGCAAAACTATTTAACTTGCTCTTTTCTTCCCTTCTGCATTCTGTACACAGATCCAAAGGCAAATGTTTTAAAATACTACCTGTATTTAATATCAAGTCACAAATGTGAAGCCCTTGGGATGGTTACATTGTAGCCTGCATAGATGGTTACATTGTAGCCTGCATAAATGGTTACATCTAGCCTGCATAGATGGTTACATTGTAGCCTGCATAGATTGTTACATTGTAGACTGGATAGATTTTCTTTCACCTCCTCTGTTTGTTTTAAAATACTACCTGTATTTAACAAGTCACAAATGTGAAGTTCTTGAGATGGTTACATTGTAGCTTGCATAGATGGTTATATTGTAGCCTGCATAGATGGTTACATTGTAGCCTGCATAGATGGTTACATTGTAGCCTGCATAGATGGTTACATTGTAGCCTGTATAGATTTTCTTTCATCTCTTCTGTGTGTTAAAACCTGTCCTGTGCAAGCTGGGCAGATCGGGCACATTAGCAGCAGAATCTCAGCATCTCTCCCTGTTTACTTTTGCTTGATCTTGCTTTGATGGCGACCCAGTAATTTTAACGCTATGGGAACATGAGGGAGAGTTTTGAGCTAACAACGGCTCACAGTTTGCCAGAAAAACCATAGTGTAACACTCTGACTGTGTAGCTGTCTATGACAATCAATATTCAGATGTCGTAAAATGAACCAACATGTTTTTTTCACTGACAGAATTTTTGCTCCAATACAACGGTGTTGAGAACGAGGACACCATGCCACTCTTGCAACATCACTCCCCTGATTCCCTGTCCTTTTGGCTTCAGGAAAAGCCCCGGGACAACAGAACAAGACTGCGAGTGAGTTTCCATGCAAATGTGTTGGGGACAGTTAGGGCTGTATTATGTTGGTGTATCTGAAGTAGGAACACCAACACCAATATGTGGCCATGTACAACAAGCTTGAAATTTGGACCATCTGCCCAAATGCCTATCTATCTGTGTACAGGTACAATATAAAAACTGCTTCCTTGAATCTTGCCTTCAACGGCTGCTCTTTTGAGTGCTACAAGAATGTGGAGGATAAACAGTGCTGTCCTGGATACTGGGGTCTAGACTGTATTGGTAAGTGGCGCAACACACACACACACACACACACACAGGCAACAACGTCACTCATTTTACCAACCACGTCTGCCTCATCCAAACATCGTTCAGTGAAGTTTGATCGAGTATCTGATAGGATGTAGTATTGTTTAAAATTTGCCATTGCTGCTAAGAAATCTGTCAGAACTTGAAGGACATTTTCGAAAACATCTCACAATTTAAGATTTAAGCTCACGGGGGTCAAATGTTACATAGTTGCGTTTTTAATTTGCTTTATTCTTATTTTTAGCAACTGGGCAAGAAACCACAGGGGGGAAGAGCTTGCCTCCTACATTGGTGGGGGGTGGTGGGGGAATGGGGGCGGCCGAGGAGTTTAGAATTTTCTTTAGCTGATCACTAAGCTCTGACAGAGAGGAGCCAAAGTTAAAAGAGTTTTAAGGATGGCCAAGTGTGTCAGGACCATCCTGTGCACGAAGTGACCCACATTGTGATGTAGTGCTTGCTGCACTGGGTCCAGGATGCAGGCCAGGGCCGGCCCCCGGGGAGCAGGGAACTTGGACATTTCCTTCCTCCCGGTGGAGCTCACCATCAGCACGGCCCGTGTTCATGGAATGTGCTGACATCCAGAGTGTGACTGGAGGTCATAGATGATGTGTGTGTGTGTGTGTGTGTGTGTGTGTGTGTGTGTGTGTGTGTGTGTGTGTGTGTGTGTGTGTGTGTGTGCGTGGGTGCATGTATGTGTGCATGAGTACATGCATGCATGTGTGCATGCATGCACGCACGTGTGTTTGTATGGGGGGCATGTAATGTCTTCCTTTTTCTGTTTGTTATATAGTGTACCTCTCCTCTTGTTTCTCCTTTCTTGTTGTCGTTTTTCACTGCACTGAAAAATCAGTTCAGGCCTGAGAAGGTTTTTCGCCGTGCCCTGCTGCAACCCAGTGGTTCAGTCAGGTGACAAGCAGTTCACAGTAAGGTGGGCAGTTGATGAGTTTTTAAATCAACTTTTCGATATGCTGATGATGTGCTTTTTTGGGGGGGTTCCCCCTTTTTCTCCCCAATTGTATTCGGCCAATTACCTCACTTTTCTGAGCTGTCCCGATCGCTGCTCCACCCCCTCTGCCAATCCGGAGACGGCTGCAGACTACCACATGCCTCCTCCGATACATGTGGAGTCGCCAGCCGCTTGTTTTCACCTGACAGTGTTTCCAATACATCTAGTGCTCCCATCTGATACATAGTTTATATCCATCCATTATCCAAACCGCTTATCCTGCTCTCAGGGTCGCGGGGATGCTGGAGCCTATCCCAGCAGTCACTGGACAGCAGGTGGAAAGACACACTGGACAGGCTGCCAGGCCATCACAGGACCCCCCCCCCCCCCACACACACACACACACACACACATTCACACCTAGGGACAATTTAGTACGGCTGATCCACCTGACCTACATGTCTTTGGATTGTGGGAGGAAACCGGAGCCCCCGGAGGAAACCCACACAGACACGGGGAGAACATGCAAACTCCACACAGAGGACGACCCGGGATGGCCCACCAAGGTTGGACTACCCCGAAGCTCGAACCCAGGACCTTCTTGCTGTGAGGCGACCGTGCTAACCACTGCACCACTGTGCTGCTGACAGTTAAAACAAGAGTAAAAAGATTTATCTGTCTGAGGAAGAAAGTTTCATAAGCTGCTGCGAGTCAGGGTTAGACACTTGATAAGACATCTGTGAAGGCAGAAGGGAGATAGAGATTGCAGGATGACAATAGGAAAGGAAGGGAAAGGGGCTTTAAGGGGGGGTCCATCTGTTTTAACAGCAGCATCTCTGCTTACTCATGTCCCTTGAGGAAGGCCATAGCAAAGATAGTTTTTGTTACTTCTTGACTCGCATTGTTTCTACACAATTGAGGAAATATATTTCCTATGATTTGAATATGATTCTATGAACATATCCATCCATCCATTATCTTAACCGCTTATCCTGCTCTCAGGGTCGTGGGGATGCTGGAGCCTATCCCAGCAGTCATTGGGTGGGAGGCGGAGAGACACCCTGGACAGGCCGCCAGGCCATCACAGGGCCAACATACACACACACACACACACACCCATTCATACCTACGGACAATTAAGTACGGCCGAGTCACCTGACCTACATGTCTTTGGAGTGTGGGAGGAAACCGGAGCACCCGGAGGAAACCCACACAGACACGGGGAGAACATGCAAACTCCACACATAGGACGACCGACCAAGGTTGGACTACCCCGGGGCTCGAACCCAGGACCTTCTTGCTGTGAGGCGACCGCGCTAACCACTGCACCACCGTGTTGCCCATTCATATAACAATAATGATAATAATAATATAATATGATTCTATGAATGATTCTCTACTGGAAAATGGTGGATTGCTCCCTCCGGGTTGGGGATGAGTTGTTGCCTCAAGGGAAGGAGTTCAAGTATCTCGGGGTCTTGTTCACTAGTGAGGGTAGGATGGAGCGGGAGATTAACAGGTGGATTGGTGCAGCATCAGCAGTAATGTGGACGTTGTACCGGACCGTTGTGGTGAAGAGGGAGCTGAGCCAGAAGGCAAAGCTCTCAATTTACCAGTCAATCTTCTTTCCAACCGGCTTCCGGTTTGGCCAGCGAGCGAAATGCCACGTTTGCTGTGAGCTCCGGAGGCCCGTGACTTTATTTCATATTTCTATCGAGCAAAATCCTGTATTCTTGACATTCGTATTCAAGTTCACGTTATCGCAGTGTATTTCGACTTTTTGTTAGATTTTTTGGCCGAAGAATGTCGTCTGGGGATGAAAATTCCGATGCTAGCAGGTCCAGCCAGGCACCTGCTAGCAACAAGTCGCTTCCCAGAAGGAAGACGGGCCGCTCGTCGAGAGAAGAGCAGAAACAGATTGAGCCGCTGGCCAAAATGATCGAGGAGGTACAGAACATGGTCAGAGAATTCAGAGACACGTTTGACGAGAAGATCAAGAGGCACATTGACCCGATTCTAGCCAAGTTTGATCAGATGGACAAGTGCCTCTCTGAGAAGACGCGTGCGCTGGAATCCGCCATTACGAAATGCGAGGAGTCTGTCGAGTTGAACCGAGCGGACGTGTTCGAGCTCCAGAACAAGGGTGATACCAGAGATGGAAAAATCGGTAAATTGGAACTTCAGGTGGAATATCTGACCGAACGCTGTGCTGATCTTGAATCGAGGTCTAGGAGGAATAACCTGAGAATCATTGGCCTGCCGGAGAGTTCTGAGTCGCCTCCGCAGCACGAGTTTGCTGCGAGGTTCCTGAAAGACATGCTGAACCTGACCACTCTGCCCAGAGTTGAGAGAGCACATCGTGTGGGATGCGTGCGGAGCGGGGAGGAAGGGAATCGTCCCGCGGCCAGGCATTACCTGCTCTGCCTGCAGACCTTCAGGGAGGAGCGAGGATATTCTGGAGAAAGCGCGGAAGATGGGTGTTCTTAAATACAAGGATGCACGGATCCACATCTTTCCGGATCTTTCTACCGTCCACGCGCAGAAACGGGCCAAGTTCGATGAGGTTCGGAGGAGGCTGCGACAGGACGTCCCCTCCTTCAGATACCACTACAACTTCAGCGCCGGTCTGGTCCTGCTCCTCAAACCCGGAGAGCGTCACGTCTTTGCCGACCCCAAGAAAGCCATGCGGTTTCTGGACGCCCTGGGTCCAGCATGATCTTGGCGGCTAATCTCCGCTGCTAGCTGCCACTGACCTTCGTTTGTGGACCTGGACTGACGTCTGATGCCGTTCACTAATGTGTAATTTTGCTGGGGTAGGTGCCCTGTTCTTGAGTTGAGGTCTGTGTGCTACCTGTAGTTGGCTAGACGGCTATATTTTTCGTTTCTATGTTAGCCTATCTGGTCGTTTTTTTTTCACACAATAATCTGATCTAGGCCTAGCCTACATTATTGGACGCCAGTTTGGATAAGATTTATGCGCCATTTTAAGGCCGTCTTCAATGTCCTGAAGAAGTTGCCAGTTTAATAATATATATTATACATATTATTATAGCCTACCTGGCTGTTTATTTATCTAGCCTAAGGTGTAGGGAGGTGAGGCTTTCTGTAATTCATTTCATGATACATTTATCATTAAGCTAATTTTGTTGAGTAGGCTTATGTGTTTTTGTTTTCCCCCTCCCGACTCAGCCATATATTAGGCTATAATTCAATATTGGTCGCACTCCCTCTGGCTGTAGGCCTACTTTTGAATGTTATTATTTCCTGTGTCCTACCACGGAAGTGTGGTTTGTGTGATAGACCAAACACTCATTACTGAGTAAGGATAGGTTAGTGGCTTATTAGCCTAGGCCTATCAATATTTTCGTAATAGGCCTACACTTTTCTCCGCCTCCGCCTGGGCTCTAGGCCTATAGCCTATGGTTTTACTTTTAAGGTCGATTGTTTTTGGGCTACTGTTCGTTGTGGCCTAATTATCTACATATACTGTTTAGGCCTATCTTCTATGTTGTTTTTATAGTGTGGGGAGGTGAGGTTTTTTGCAATTATTATTTTTTATTTCATAATACAGTATGTGTTTTTTTCTCCCCTCCCGACTCAGGCCTAGCCATATATTAGGCTATAATTCAATATTGGTCGCACTTCCGCTGGCTGTAGGCCTACGTCTGAATTGTATTGTCGATGGTTGTTTTTGGGCTACTATTCGTTGTGGCCTAATTATCTACATATACTGCTTAGGCCTATCTTTTATGTTGTTTTTATAGTGTGGGGAGGTGAGGCTTTTTGCAATTATTATTTTTATTTCATAATACAGTATGTGTTTTTTTTTCTCCCCTCCCGACTCAGGCCTAGCCATTAGGCTATAATTCAATATTGGTCGCACTCCCTCTGGCTGTAGGCCTACTTCTAATGTTATTGTCGATGGTTGTTTCTGGGCTACTGTTCGTAGTGGCCTAATTATCTTCATATACTGCTTATCTTTCATGTTGTTTCTTGAATATAATTCTGGTCGAATTTGCTGGATAGAAGCATTGCTTTGCATACCAGTCACAGCCTAGAGAAATGCAGGAACATCTCTATGCCTGTGTGCGCAATGGGGTTAATGTTCTGTGGGTGGTTTTAGTTGGGGTTTTTTTTGTTACTGTTTTCATTGATGCATCTTTCACTCAGACGAATGCCAGGTCAGTGGTCTGTCTAGTCAGCCGTTTTTACACTCTCAGCCCATGGCGATTCTAACGTTTATTAGCCTTAATGCCAATGGTCTGAATCACCATAGCAAGCATGTTGCACTGATGGAGGTGGTTCGTAAGAGGGGGGCAGACATCATCCTTTTACAAGAAACCCACAGATTATCCTCTGATGTGAATGGACTAGCTAATAAATATTTCAAGGTTGTGGCATCATCGTGCGCAAACAGTAGAACGAGAGGGGTAGCGACACTCTGCCGCCGCAGATTAAATATGGTTGTGAATGAGTGTTTCTCTGACGAGTCTGGTAGGATAACTTTGGTTAAGGTTTTTGTTGAAGGGCGATGTATTGCTCTTGTATCTGCGTATGCTCCTAATGGCTGTGTCAAAGACTTTTTCAATCTACTTACTGTCACTATGTTAAAATATTCCGATTGTGCTTTCGTTGTGGGGGCCGATTTTAACGCGGTCATGAATAATGTGCTGGACAGGTAAGGGAGTAGTGCATCGCATGACCAAAAGGCGGCCTCTGATATACTCGTAAGGTGGGCTGATGAGGTGGGTGTGATGGACCTTTGGAGAAGGTTTAATCCATCTGCTAAGGACTTTTCATTTTATTCAGCAAGGCATAAGTCCTTCTTGAGAATCGATTATATTTTTGTTTCGCAGGGCTTATTCCAAAATATTGATAATGTTATACTTGTCCCCATGACCCTTGTCGATCACAAAGCAGTGTTAGCTAAGGCCTCTATCCGCCCTTCTTTAAACAAGGCCCCTCGCTGGCGCTTCAACACCTCCCTCCTGAATGATGAGTCATTTAAGACACAGTTTGTGGCTGCTATGAAAGACTTTTTAGTTATTAATGTCGGATCAGTTGGTGACCCAAGGATTCTTTGGAATGCAATTAAGGGTTTTATTTTGAATAATACTACAGTATATACTTCGACTCTAAGTAAGGCGAGGGCTAGGAAGCTTTGTGATCTTGAAAATAGGTTCATCGCTCTGGACAGTCAGTTACAGGCCAAATACAGTGACAGCACAGCCTTACAGTGCATTTTAGTTAAAAAAGAAATAAATTCTCTCCTTAAACGAAGAGCTGAATTCCAAATACACCGCACAAGGTAGTTTTATTATTTTAATGGGGCAAGGCCGAGTCATCTGCTTGCCATGTGTTTGAAATCTAATGAACATTTTGTTGATATTTCTACTGTCAAGGATGCTGATGGCATAGTCAGATCTGATCCTGTGCAGGTGAACAAGGTATTCCAGTCCTTTTATGTAGACCTGTACGCCTCTGAGGTTACTCCAGATGCAGCCAAGCATAAAGATTTTCTAGACAATCTCATACTACCTCGTCTCACAGAAGAGGAATCTGCCTCACTGAACTCTCCTGTCACTCTGGATGAGTTGAAGGAGGCGGTTAAGGCTATGCGCAGAGGCAAATCGCCTGGGTGTGATGGCATCCCCCCCGAATTCTATTTAACTTTTTGGGAAGTTCTGGGTCCACACCTTCTCAACATATTGTTTTCTATTGATGAAGGGTCTCTCGCAAGGGATGTGAATATTGCTATTATTTCATTATTATTGAAGAAAGGCAAAGATCCCACTGAATGTGGCAATTATAGACCTCTTTCTCTGCTCAATGCTGATGTTAAGATTTACGCTAAAACTTTAGCAGGCCGCCTCCAAAATTATATGCTTAAGTTAGTACACTGCGACCAGACTGGGTTTATCAGAACAAGGCTGGCCCCTGACAATGTCAGACGTTTGCTCCACATTATTGACAAAGCTGCTAGCATTAGAACGCCTGCTGCTGTGCTGTCACTTGATGCTCTTAAAGCTTTTGACTGCCTTGAGTGGTCTTTTCTCTGGTCTGTGCTGGCTGCCATGGGTATCGGTGATCCCTTTATTAATATGATCAGGGTGATGTATGCTAACCCTACTGCTAGAGTTCTAACCGGGAAGACTTCTTCACCCTTGTTTGATATAGCCAGGGGCTCCGGGCAGGGTTGTCCCCTTAGCCCCCTGCTGTTTGCGTTCTCACTGGAACCCCTAGCACAGACTATTAGGCAGTCTGATCTCGTTGTTCCCCTCGTGCTCAATGGTACCTCTCACCTTATTTCGTTATACGCGGACGATTGTCTCCTGTATGTAGCCGATGCCCCCAAATCAATTCCTCCTCTCCTGGATATTTTTGACCAATTTAGTTCCTTATCGGGTTACAGAATTAATTGGACCAAATCAGCGTTATTGCCCCTGAACGGGGCCATGCGTTCGGCCGTACTTCCCCTGCTTGTTCCGATTGTAAGCTACTTCAAATATTTAGGGATTGACATATTTCCGTCTCTGACAGTCACAACAAAATCTAACTTCGACTTGACCTTCAAGAAGGTCTCTGAGGACATGATTAGATGGGCTTCAATGCCCAATTCCATTCGTGCTAGGGTTTCCATCGTCAAAATGAATATATTGCCGCGGGTTAATTTTGTTAGCTCTATGCTCCCTCTTCCGCCCCCTCCTCGGTACTGGGATAAACTCCATTCAGCGATTACCAAATTCGTCTGGAAGAACAAACCTCCTCGCCTCAAACGCACGACCATGAATCGTAACAGATCAGATGGTGGCGTTGCGCTCCCTAACTTAAAGTATTACTGTTGGGCCTACACCTTGCGTTCACTTACGACCTGGCTCGATCCTGGTGCAGAGGTCGCGTGGAAATCTTTGGAAGAAAACTTGGTTCACCCCATACGACTAGCAGATTTACTGTTTTCTAATATTTCTACTGCCCAGTGTAGGAAACGATTTGGCCCCATCATATCACACCTGGTTGCGGTCTGGAGATCTGTGGAGTCGGCATGTAAGATCACCGCTAAGTGGAACGTTTGCTCTCCTATATTTTACAACCAAGGTCTCCTAGTTGATCGTCGTCCTATCTTCAGTTGAGGGCTTCCATGAAGGCTCACGGGGTGCCGTGGCTCTCTTCTCTCCCAGTGCATCCACTTTGTAGAATAATTAGTGAAAAGGTTAGTACTAGGGGTTTAGTTTCTGTGCTGTATGGCTTTATCCTGGAAAGAACATACAAACCCCTTGCGCTGGACACAATTTGGAGAACAGATGTGCCCGATCTGGATACTGAGTTCTGTTGGGAGACGGTGTGGTCTAGTGTTCTCTTAGCGTCTAGGAATCCAGATCATCAGCAGATACACTATAATTTTATACATCGGACATATCGCACCCCACGACAGAGGTTTTGTATGAAACTTGCTGATAGCCCAAACTGTACATTTTGTTCGCTAAATGTGGTTGGAACCTTCTTTCATATGGTCTGGGAATGTCCAAGGGTGAAAGGGTTTTGGGAAATGGTTGCTGATAAATTGTCCCAATTTTTGTCGATTACTGTACCCACTGAGCCTGCGGTATTACTTCTAAATGACTTCTCTGCACTACATGTACCACTAATCAAGCAGCGCATATTGCTTGCGGGACTCACAGCAGCCAAGAAGATGGTTGCTATGCGTTGGAAAGCTCCAGATGATTTGTCATCTCGTCATTGGTCCCTCTTATATCTGGACATTGTATATTTGGAGCTCTCGACAGCAAGGATCCATGGAGCAAGCGTTGGAACTATAGACATGTGGAATTCTGTGGCTGCTGAGTTGAAGAACTTTATTGACTGAACACTGACCGAGTACTGTATGCTGTTTCTTTTTTGCAATTTTTTCTGTAGTTTTTTTTTCTTCTTTTCTTTTCCCTTTTTTTCTCGTTTGTGGGTGGGTTTTTGTTTGCATTATTGTTCAGTTGTGTGTCTTGTTTAAAAATGATAAAATAAAAAATATTTGATCACAAAAAAAAAATCTTCTTTCCAACCCTCACATATGGTCATGAGCTTTGGGTAGTGACCAAAAGGGTGAGATCGCAGATACAAGTGGCTGAAATGAGTTTCCTCTGTAGGGTGTCTGGGCTCAGCCTTAGAGATAGGGTGAGGAGCTCAGACATCCGGAGGGAGCTTGGCAGAGTTGTGGACTCGAGTCACATGACTTGGACTCGAGTGCGACTCGAGTCACAAATTTGATGACTTGCGACTTGACTTGCCAAAATGAAAATTACTTGAGACTTGACTTGAGACTTGACATCTATGACTTGGACTTGAGCTGGATGACTCGAGAGAATTGTTTGCGTGTTTTCTCAGTGTTTATGCGGGAGCACCTCGTATTTTATTTATTTTATTTTGTAATCATTCTTCATTCCCAGCGCGCACTCAATTACCTACGCACAGGCATCGCGTAGGGCCAATCAAACGTTTAGATGGGCGGGAAAACAAAAATACTCAAATCTAATTGGAGGTACCATCATGCTACTCAAAAACTAACGTCAGCTCTACAACATGAGCGCGGAGAGCTTGCAATCATGGCAAGTGCAGCTGCTGGAACGATTCCAAAAATAATTATTTACGGCTATAAGAACTTCGAAGTTGCTGGGAAGAAAAGGACTGCTGTTTGTAAAACGTGCAGCGAAATTATCAGATGGGATTTCAACAACGTCAAACTTTGCGCGTCATCTGAAAAGCCAGAAAGAGAAGTAAGTTTGTTTGCTAGCCTACAGGTACAGTAGCGTGTGAGTGGTCAGACACACACACAGACCCAATCTGCCTGTTTGGAATACGCCAGGCTATATCGCCCAAACATCGTCCCCATCTCATCTCAAAAATAAAATTGAACGTACTGTTCTGTTTCAGAACACCTAACAGCGAATATTCAATTATGTTGGCCCAGTGGGCAAACGATGTCTGGGCGATGTAGCAGTCACCGGAATGAATTAGCATACCCCCTGTTGCCCCCTGATAATTAGCTAATCAAACACTGTTTCAGTGCATGGTTTCACGTATCATACTATAATACAATATGATATAGTTTTAAATATGGGTAATATAATGCGGTTCTCGAGAAAATCAGCCCATTCTGAACGGGCACTGAACTAGTGGTATTCAATCGTGATTATGTTTACACTGTTTTTAATTGAGCATTTAGACTTGATGCTCCGAATTATGTGCTACCGACGACTCCTGCCGAGGGACTACAGCTAATTGTGGTGCAATATATTTATTGTGCATTGTCCCTGTAAAATAAATAAATAATATTAAAGTATCTCCATGATTCAAATTAATCTAGTTATATACTGTCTTTGGAAAGATTTTTCTCCATTGAATTATAAACATTTATAAATACATTTACTTGTTTCATGAAACCATAATTAGTGTAAACTACTAATAAGACACGTTAGTCCGTAGTTAACATGTCTGGTCCTTTAGCTGAGCGGTTAGTGATGTCGCCTTGTGGTGCAGTACACCCGTATCGAATCCCGCACCGGGCAATAAAATAGCCGGTCATATTAGTATCTATAATTTCCTATATTACAACACTTTTTGTATGGCACAATGGCAATTGAAATAATGCTCAGAGCATGACACACAGTGCACTGCACCCAATATGAAACATAGCCTACTAAGCATAGGCTCAGATTAGAGCCATGGGGTAGTAGATTATTTCACAAAGCTGGCTAACTAAGTAAGCCTCACTTCTGCGCAGAGTGAACCCCGGAACAGCTCTTTTTACTTCAATCCATGTTCAAGATCTGAAAGGTTTCCTGGGTTGCATCATACTCAGTTAGCCAGCTTTGTGAAATACTCCCTTGTGTCTAGTCCAGTGGTTCTAAAACCTCCATGGCTGTGACCAAAAACGCACCCCTATATATTTTAATGTACGCTTATTAAGTACACATCGTCACGTACATCGGTACTTAATAAGCGTACATAAGTAGGGTGCGCCTTTCGTCACACAGAGCACGTATTTATTGAATTACACCAACAGCACCCCTGATTCCACTAATCTAGGGAGTTGTAGAGCCGAAGGAACGGAGAAGACCGTAGGTTCACACTTTAGCCGTGTAGGCAACTTTCTTTAATCCATGGTAAATCAGAGAGCAACCAAACCACAGCTCGACTGAGCGGAGGTGGCAAGAATAATCAGAAAACTGGCTGGACAACCATAACTTAACCCTGCGTTAACCTGCCAGGGCAACCATGACTTAACCCTTAGTTCCTGGGTTGAATTCTGTCCCCAATACGTGTCCACCACATGAGCCCCCCCAGAATTCGCCCTAGTAATCGAAGTCAGGCAGGCGCGGGGGGACAACAGGCCGTCCGCGGCGGCTCCGGATAACAGGGGCCGGAGTGTCTCTGGGAGGCATTGACGCGGGCCTGTGGAGGTCGGCCTGAGGAGCAGAAGAGGCAGCTCGGGCCTCCACGGGGGGAGGAGGCGGAGCCGGGGGACGACCGCGACGAGGAGGTTGGGCTAACTCCAACGGCTGCGTCAAGTCCAGGTGTGCGGGTTTAACTCGGTCCACTGAAACATGCTCGGCCGTGCCCCCAAAATCCACCACCAGGTGCTTAGTTCCCCGTTCCAGGACGCGGAAGGGGCCGTCATAAGGGGGTTGCAGAGGGGGGCGGTGTGCGTCGTGACGGATGAACACGTAGTCCGCTGACTGCAGACCTGGGGGCACCTGGGACACCGGCGCGCCGTGTTGGGCGGTAGGGACGGGTGTGAAAGCTCTGACCCCGTCCAGCAAGGAGGCTCGTTGGTCCACAGCTGACCAGGGATGCGTTGCATTGGGCATGAAATCGCCTGGGACTCGCAGCGGCGTGCCGTACACCAGCTCCGCAGAGGAGGCTTGTAGGTCTTCCTTCGGGGCGGTCCGCAGGCCCAGCATGACCCATGGGAGCTTGTCGACCCAGTTGCAGTCCTTGAGAGTAGCCCGAAGCGCAGCCTTCATGGACCGGTGGAAGCGCTCACATATGCCGTTCGCCTGAGGGTGGTAGGCGGTAGTGCGATGAAGCTTGACGCCCAGAGCCTCACCCACAGCACTCCATAGCTCTGAGGTAAACTGTGGCCCGCGGTCAGATGAAAGGTCGGAAGGCGTACCGAAACGTGAGACCCACGACCCAATAAAAGCCCGGGCCACATCAGCAGACGTCGTGGATGCCAGGGGAACAGCTTCAGGCCAGCGCGTAGTCCTGTCCACCACAGTGAAGAGGTAGGTGAACCCATGGGAGGGGGGTAGGGGACCAACCAGGTCGACGTGGACATGGTCAAATCGTCTCTCCGGCACTGCGAAGCGTTCCAGGGGCGCCTTAATGTGGCGGTGTATCTTAGCCCGCTGACAGGCAACACACGAGTCGGCCCACGCTTTCACGTCTCTCTTAAGTCCCTCCCACACAAACTTAGCAGAGGTCAGGCGCACGGATGGCTTACCGCCTGGATGAGAGAGGCCGTGCACAGCTTCAAATACGGGGCGTCTCCAGCTGTGCGGGACGATGGGCCTGGGCTGTCCTGTGGAGACGTCACACAGGAGGGTGGCACCTGTGTCGCTGAAAGGAACGTCCTGCAGGCGGAGCCCCGTGTCGGAGGCCCGGAGACGGAGGATGCTCGGGTCCGTGGCCTGGTCAACGGCCATCTGTGCATAGTCAAGGCCTAGGTGGACCGCTCCAATCACTGCCCTAGAGAGGCAGTCAGCTACCTGGTTAGACTTACCAGCGACGTGCTGGATGTCGGTAGTGAATTCCGAAATGTAGGAGAGTTGTCGCTGCTGGCGAGCGGACCATGGCTCGGCCGTCTTGGACATGGCAAACGTGAGGGGCTTGTGGTCCACGTATGCAGTAAACTCGCGGCCCTCTAGCAGGAAACGGAAATGCCGGACAGCGAGCCAGAGACCGAGGAGTTCCCTGTCAAAAGTACTATACTTGCGCTCTCGGGGTGTAAGCTGGCGACTGAAAAAGGCCAAAGGCTGCCAAGCCCCCCCCACCCACTGTTTGTGAACCGCACCAACAGCATAGTCCGATGCATCCGTGGTTATGGAAATAGGCGCTGTAGGTGAAGGATGCGCTAGCAGGGTAGCCTGGGAGAGCGCAGCTTTAGTCTCGGTGAACGCACGGTCCCGCTCTGCTGTCCAGTCGACCGCCTGGTTGGGGGACATGCCTTTCAGCGCCTCGTACAGTGGCCGGATGATAAAGGCGGCTCGGGGAATGAAGCGGTGGTAGAATGTCACCATCCCGATGAACTCCCTGAGCGCACGAGCTGTTTGGGGGCGCGGAAAGGCCGCCACCGCTTCCACCTTTGAGGGCAGGGGGACTGCCCCGTCCCCAGTGATGCGATGCCCGAGGAAATCAATGGCTGTCAGCCCGAACCGGCACTTCGCCGGGTTGACGATCAGCCCATGCTGGCTGAGGCGTGTGAAGAGGGCATGAAGATGGGACAGGTGTTCTTCCTTGGAGGCGCTGGCGATGAGTATGTCGTCCAAATAGACGAAGAGGAAAGGAAGGCCACGGAGCACTGAATCCATCAGCCGCTGAAAGGACTGGGCCGCGTTTTTGAGTCCAAATGGCATTCGTAGGAATTCAAATAGGCCGAATGGGGTAGTCACCGCTGTCTTGGGGATGTCTGAGGGGTGCACGGGAACTTGATGATAACCACGGACCAGGTCGACTTTTGAGAAGACGCATTTGCCAGACAGGTTTGCAGAAAAGTCCTGGATATGCGGGACAGGATAGCGGTCGGGCGTGGTGGCGTCATTTAGTCGGCGGTAGTCCCCGCATGGGCGCCAACCTCCATCAGGCTTAGCGACGATGTGGAGTGGGGACGCCCACGGGCTGTCAGAGCGGCGGATGATCCCCATGCGTTCCAGGTGCTCGAACTCAGACTTGGCAATGGCGAGTTTGGCGGGGTCGAGACGCCTGGCTCTGGCGTAGACCGGGGGCCCCTTCGTAGCAATGTGATGCTCCACCCCATGCTTAGCGGTGGGTGCAGAGAAGGTAGGCTGGGTGAGGTCAGGGAACTCAGCGAGGAGGCGGGTGAACTTGTCTGCCTCTGAGAGAGAGTTGGCTAGACCTGCATAGGCCGCTTCCCTCCGCGTACATGCGAAGGAGGAGAAGGTTAAGGCATCGACCAGACGGCTGTTCTGAATGTCCACTAGCAAACCGTAAGCGCACAAAAAATCAGCTCCGAGGAGGGGAAGCGTTACATTGGCCATGACGAACTCCCACGTGAAACGTTGTCCACCAAAACACAGTTCTACAGACCGCACGCCGTAGGTGTGGATAGGGCTGCCGTCAGCCGTCGCCAACTGGGGGCCCCGCTCCCCGCCCATGATGTCGACGTCAGTAGCAGGGAGCACGCTTCTCTGTGCGCCCGTGTCACAAAGAAATCGCCGACCGGAGATGGTGTCGAGGATGAAGAGTAGCCTGCTCGTATCGCCAACACTCATGGCCACTACTGAGTGTTGGCCCTCTCGTTTCCCGTCGGCCTGTAGTTGCAGGGGGAACGGCACCGTTTAGCTTTCGCACCAAATCGAGCGTGGTACATACAGAGTCCAGAGGGCTTGTAGCGGTCTGATGCTGTGGCGCCACCGTCGGGCCACGCCCGCGATGTCGGCGGGGGGCCAGTGAAGGTAGGAGCCAGCACCCCGGCATGGGAGGAACGTTGTGTAGCGACGAAGAATCGGTCAGCCTCCTTTGCCAGCCCACGGGGATCAGTGATGGTGGAGTTAGCGAGCGCAGTCTGGACGTGGGGCGGCATGTTGCGCAGAAACAGCTCCATAAACAGGAAACATGGCTTTTCTTGACCCAGTAGGTTTAACATCCTGCTCATTAGCTCCGATGGTTTGCCATCTCCCAAGCCCTGAATTGCGAAGAGGCGACGTGCTCTCTCCGTTGTTGACAGTTCAAAAGTTTCAAGGAGGAGATGTTTAAGTGCGGCGTATTTACCATCGGCCGGTGGGTTGGTTATGAAACCGCTTATCCTGGAAGCCGTAGCGCACCCCAGCGCTGCCAATACGTAGTAGTACCTGGTCTCGTCTGCTGTTATGTCTCTGAGCGCGAACTGTGCCTCAGCCTGCGCGAACCATGTAGCCGCGGAAGACTCCCAAAACTCCGGCAGTTTAATTGCAACGGCGTTCGTAGCCATAATGTGTGTGGTTTCAGAAAACTTATCCGAAAACCGACGTCGGGGTCACCAGTGTAGAGCCGAAGGAACGGAGAAGACCGTAGGTTCACACTTTAGCCGTGTAGGCAACTTTCTTTAATCCATGGTAAATCAGAGAGCAACCAAACCACAGCTCGACTGAGCGGAGGTGGCAAGAATAATCAGAAAACTGGCTGGACAACCATAACTTAACCCTGCGTTAACCTGCCAGGGCAACCATGACTTAACCCTTAGTTCCTGGGTTGAATTCTGTCCCCAATACGTGTCCACCACAGAGTCAAATAATTAAAGGTAGGGAAGGCGATTTTTTTCAGAAGCACTTTTTGTTATATTTTTTGCAATTCTCTTTACATCCCGACAGCAATCAATAAATAAAATGCTCTGACACTAAATTAAAAAAATAAAAAGAGTAATCTGTGGAAGTCGCAGGACCATTATGAACCCATCCAATCATTTTAAGGTGTCCGGTTAAAATGATTGGATGGCCTACCTGCCTGTCAACCTATCTCCAGCAGTAGGCTAGTCCAGGCAGTGCGTGTTTGCGTGTTTTGGAGGAGTGGCTTCTGAGGGAGGCGATAAAGTCCTAGCCAACTTGATATTTTGCAAGTGCAATGAATTGTAGGTCGAACTAGACAAGCAGAGAGAGTGTTTGTTTATTGTGTATTGGAATGATCAATATGTTTTGTATTGTTATTAAGAGTTGTGCGCTCATTTGTGATTTAGAGTGTGCCTTTTATTTCTTAAATGTAAAACAAAATCCAACTGTTGTCCAAATTTGAACACAATAAAATAACAATTATTTCTAACATTATCTGTGGTTTATTTATGTACTATTGTAATGAAACAATTTGATATTACCTGAATTTAAAAAAATGTGTTAAATTGGTATAAAACACCTTACATTTGAGACTTGATGACTTGACACCTGAAATTAGGGACTTGTGACTTGACTTGACCTGAGCTCAGTGACTTGGGACTTGACTTGAGACTTGCCCTTCATGACTTGGGACTTGACTTGAGACTCGAAGGTTAAGACTTGAGACTTACTTATGACTTGCATAACAATGACTTGGTCACAACTCTGGAGCTTGGAGTAGAGCCGCTGCTCCTTTGCATCGAAAGGAGCCAGTTGAGATGGTTCGTGCATCTGATTAGGATGCCTCCTGGGCGCCTTCCTTTGGAAGTTTTCCGGGCACTTCCAACTGGGAGGAGACCCCGGGGTAGACCTGGAACTCACTGGAGGGACTTCATGGCCAGTCTGGCCTGAGAACAGCTTGGGCTCCCCCAGGAGGAGCTGGAGGGCGTTGCTGGGGAGAGGGGCGTCTGGAGTGCCCTACTTAGCTTGTTGTCACCGCGACCCGACCCTGGAGAAGCGGCTGAAGATGAGATGAGATGATTTGAATGTGCTTTTTGTCATTTTAATAGAGTGTCCAGAGTACGCAAGCAGCCCTTGTAACAATAACGGAGTCTGCTCTGATGGAATGGACGGCAATGGAACCTGCAGCTGCAAGGTACAGTGTGCAGGGATTTTGCACATGCACATATATCAACTATACGTAGTCAATGTGTTTGCCATCTGCTTTCAGTGCAGTTGCATATCTGTAAGTCCATGCATGTACTTTGTTGTGTGTGGATCAGGAGCGCTTTGTGGGGACAGCATGTGAGGACTGTGCTGCAAACAGATATGGCCCTACGTGTGGTTCAGGTAAGCCTACCTTGATAATACAAAAACAAACACACATACAAAAGAAAAATCAAGGTTGCTGAGATGACTTGAAACACCCTTTCATACGCTCTTTTCCCTCACCGTCGTTCAGCCTCTCTTTGTGTTTCCCTTTGTTGTGTCCAGTCTGCACGTGCGTCCATGGCTTGTGTAGCTCCGGTTTGCTGGGTGACGGGATGTGCACCTGCTTCTCTGCGTACACAGGCCCCAACTGTGACCAAGGTAAGACCTGCAGGGGCACATCTTAGCCAGTTCTGCCCCGCTGTATATTTGACGGGTTCGGTGCGAATGTGTGCGCCTGTTTGTCACGGTGTAGCTGCCGTAATCAGTCACGGGGTCATGAGTACGTGGCCATAACACGAGAATGACCCGTCCTGACGCATGCTCGATATCCAGGTAAGAAAATCAAGCGAGGTTCAGTCAGTTCATCTGGACACAGCGTGTATTGACAGATATATTGCCGGGTGGACACGCTAATTTGCGCGGTGACGTAGCGCCATTCGCGTCTTTTGCCACCTTTTGTGCCATGTCAGCCACAAATTCCAACCGTCCTCGTTCAAGCAGCGCTCGAACATCGTTCGGTCTGCGTTGGGTTTGTATGGTTTGAAAGAGAGACTTGAAGTACAAGATATAAAAGTAACGTTAACCGCCGTCTGTCTGGCTTCCTGCTTTTTACTGTTTACTTCCCTGTTTTCCGGCGCATCCTTGACATCACGAACGTCGTGACGTCCAAGACGACGCTATGGAAGACGCTGCTGGCAGTCAGACCCGGGTCTGCCGGCACTGTGAAAGGAGTCAGTTGCCTATTTTTACCGGGTTAACCCGCGTTTAAAAAAACCCACTCATACATGCTAATTTTGGTGTAGAAGTGACCTCGTCAGTCTCGACTGACTGCAGGTGTCCCCAGCTTTATAAGCAATACAGTGGCGTAACGACCGAACCCAACGGTCGGTTTCATATGCAAATCACCGTGACCATTAACTAGAGTTAGAGTGGCCATGTGTAAGATGGTGACAGATGTACACTTAGGCCCCCCCCCCCAGTTCAGGGATGGTCGTTCCCTCTCCACATGAAACTCTGTGAATTGTACACATGACCAGCTCTAGTAAATGGTCACGCCCATATCTGCACCTGAAACTGGTCATTGGTTTGGGTCGTTATGCCACTGTATTGTTAGCAAGGGTGGGGACACCTGTAGTCAGTTGAGACTGAAGAGGTCACTTATGCCCCTTTTCCACTACATGGTACCGGCTCAACTCGACTCGACTTTTTCGTTTTCCATTACTGGAAAGTACCGGCATTTTGGTACCTGTTACCACTTTTCTGGTACCACCTTTGTTGAGGTTCCAAAAAGACAGGAGCGGGTGCCAAAAGTAATGCAGACCAGCTCCACTGAGGGGTGCTGTTACGGTGATGAAAAACGACACTCTGCGAGTCGAGTCGAGCCGGTACCGTGTAGTGGAAACAGGGCGTTAGATCAGTGATGAAACGTATCTGTCAGTAAACGTGTCCAGATGAACTGAGTAAGCCTTCGTCGATGAGAATGACCTCTTTCTGACTGTAAGTCTGTCTGTCTTAGAACTGTCTCAGTGTGCCGCCCTCAAGTGCCCAGCGAACTCGCGCTGTATGGAGGATGCCCACACAGGGTTGCTGACATGCAAATGTATGCCTGGGTACCAGACTTCAGGCAAAGAGTGTATATGTGAGTTTCACCCACTTCAGAATAAGCCTCTTCTCTCTCTTTTGCCTTGAGTGAAAGCTGCAAATACTTGCTTCATCGTGCCCCCCCCCAGCCATAAACCCGTGCCTGCAGCAGGTTTGCCACATCCATGCCACCTGTGTCCACTCTGGCCCAAACCAGCACGTCTGTGCCTGTGCCGAGGGCTACAGCGGGGACGGCTATGTGTGTATGCCCATTGACCCGTGTCAGACCAACCAAGGTGGCTGCTCCACCCGCTCCACCCGCTGTGTGTATGACAGCCCCGGGAAGGTAAGGGTTATGAGTGCCTGTCTCACATGTATGTTATGTTATCAGACTAATGTCCAGTCAGCAGCGACGGTAGTGAAAAAGGCATGACCGTGTGTGTGTGTGTGTGTGTGTGTGTGTGTGTGTGTTTGCACCAGTCTCACTGTGAGTGTCTGCCTGGCTTTGAACACCTGGAGGGAGGATTGAGCTGCAGCCTGCGAGACGTCTGTAAGCTGGACTCCTGTCACAAGGACGCCAACTGCACCACAGTGGAGCCAGGGACAGTCGAGTCAGTGGCTTTCATTTTGTCCACAAAAAGAGGATATAAAGTTGTTTATTTGAGCAGTGTGTGTGTGTGTGTGTGTGTGTGTGTGTGTGTGTGTGTGTGTGTGTGTGTGTGTGTGTTATCTAGCTAGAATTGTGAAAACCAGTTCGTTTTTAACCATAAGGGGTGACCATGACAGTTTTCTTTGCTCGTCCTCGTTTCTTTAAGGGGCTAATTTAGGGTTAGGACTTGGGTTTAGGGTTAAAGTTAGAATTTGGATTTGGATTAGGGGGCGTCCAGGTAGCCTAGTGATCTCTTCCATTGCCTGCCGACATGGGGCTCACCGGTTCGAATCCCTGTGCTACATCCGGCTTGATCGGGTGTCCCTACAGACACAATTGGCCGTGTCTGCAGGTGGGAAGCCGGATGTGGGTATGTGTCCTGGTTGCTGCAGTAGCGCCTCCTCTGGTCGGTCGGGGGGCGCCTGTTCGGGGGGGTGGGTGAACTGGGGGGGAATAGCATGATCCTCCCACGCGCTACATCCCCCTGGTGAAACTCCTCACTGTCAGGTGAAAAGAAGCGGTTGGCGACTCCACGTGTATGGGAGGAGGCATGTGGTAGTCTGCAGCCCTCCTCGGGCCCGGCAGAGGGAGTGGAGCAGTGACGGAGATGGCTCGGAAGAGTGGGGTAATTGGCCGGGTACAATTGGGGAGAAAAAGGGGGAAAAATAAAAAAAAGAAAGACGTGTGCATGTACAAATGCATGTTTAATTCGTAAGTGTATTTGAAGGGACTCACATGGATCAGGTCCAGTCATTCAGGACCACCCCTCTTTCCATCAGGTGCACCTGTCGTCAGGGTTTTCTTGGTAATGGTAAGGTCTGCTTTGGCAACATCATGCTGCGCCTGCAAGACCTGAACACGGAGCCTGGTGGGAAGTGGGCTGGTCAGCTCACCAACGCCATCACGCTCTTCGGTACCCTTCGTTCTCCTCCCAGCACGCCGTTATTTGAGCTCACACGTGACACTTTTAAAACAGCATCACTTTCAACATCACGCCTCTGAGTCTTGTGTCACCATCTCTAGGTTTCAGCGTTTGTCTCTAAATACTGCCTCTCTGTTTTGCAGCCACCCTGTCCTGGCCCCTGCAAAATGCTGGCCCCTTCACCGTTTTCGTCCCAACCAACAAGGGCTGCCCCCGGTCCTTGGTGAGATAATGCGCCGGTGACGAGCACACGCCCAGTGGTAACCAGCCCGTGGCGTTGTTGATGTGTTGTCGTCTTCCCTTTTCCTCAGGTGAAGATGCTCATGGCCGACTCCTCCACAGCTAAATTCATCAGTAAGCTGCACGTGGTTGCGGGGGAGGTGTCCTTCAACACTCTGAAGAAAGGGGGCACTTTTTACACCCTGAATGGCATCGCCGGAGAAACCGAAACTACAGAGGTGAGAGAAACAGGACCAGTACCTACATGAATAACACCTTGAAGGGAAAAAATCATTGCAAATAACCTTCGCATCCAGTGAGTGCTGGAGTCTTTTAAAACTAGATTTGCTTCGGTGCAATTCATTTTGACAGAGAAATCAACTTCCTCCTTCAGGACAGCTGCTCTACGTTGCATAGATGTACCAGTTTGCACTGTTCGAAAAACGAACATACCAGCCAATCTGCCTTGTTGTTCTTCCATAATCCACTGTTGTCAGTGGATGGCGGCAGTAAGCCCGTGTGCTATAGCACAGCACAGGGATACAGACAACACTGACAGGTCTTTTGGATGTTATACACATGTCAACACAATGATCAATACATGGAAATACGGTTGAAAATTGGCAAAATGTCCCTTTAATCAAATAACTGAGTAAGCAGATTTAGTAACTTGGATTTGGACTCTCCTTGCCTCCTGGGCGCCTTCCTTTGGAGGTTTTCTGGGCACGGCCAACTGGGAGGAGACTCCGGGGTAGACCCAGATCTCGATGGAGGGACTACATGTCCAATCTGGCCTGGGAACACCTTGGGATCCCCCAGGAGGAGCTGGAGGGCGTTGCTGGGGAGAGGGACGTCTGGAGTGCCCTACTTAGCTTGCTGCCACCGCGACCCGACCGCGGAGCAGCTGCTGATGATGAGATGAGATGAGATTTTGACTCTCCTTTTTAACAATTTGAGCAAAAGTTTAATGAAATAGATTTTACATACATTACATTTTAAAACTGACATCTGCTGGTGTCCCTCCTGACTATCAGGGCAGATAGTATTTTTCTGTTTAGCGAGTCGGTCTATTCCGTTGCCTACCAACACGGGGATCGCCAATTCAAATCCCCGTGTTACCTCCAGCTTAGTTGGCCATCCCTACAGACACAATTGGCCATGTCTGCAGGTGGGAAGCCGGATGTGGGTCTGTGTCCTGGTCGCTGCATTAGCGCCTCCTCTGGTTTGTCGGGGCGCCTGTTCAGGGGGTAGGGGGAACAGGGGGGAATAGCGTGATCCTCCCATGGGCTACATCCCCCTGGTGAAACTGCTCACTGTCAGGTGAAAAGAAGGGGCTGGTGACTCCACATGTATCGGAGGAGGCATGTGGTAGTCTGCAGCCCTCCTCGGATCAGTGGGGGCAGGGGGGTGGGGGTGGAGCAGAGACTGGGACAGCTCGGAAGAGTGGGATAATTGACCGGATCCCAAAAAAAAGAAAAAAGAAAGCTGATAACCTTGGGTTATGTATGGACATGTCAGATTGGTCCATGTATCTGTGCTTGGGATAACACTGATGGGCTTCCTTCAGCAGTGCAGGTCTGGTCAGTGACCCGACAAAAAGGAACTGGTTCAAGGTTCTGTCATGTGGAAGCGTCACATTAACCTCCAGATCACTGTCAGAGTAGTGCTGTGTGTAGAAACACAGCTACCAGGATGCTCCTCCAACAACACCCTGCCCCTACCGTATCTGAACTTCTGCATCTTCTGTCTGTGCTGACTGTGTCTGTGTGTTGGGGGTGGGGGGTCAGTTAATCCCCTGAGTGGAAGGCAGAAGGTCACAAATACAAAGATGTATGTGTGTTTTACAAATTGTTAACATGTTTCCAGATTTGTATTTGTTTTGTGTCAGTAGCCTGTATGTAACTTTCCTATCAACACAACATCTGGTAAAGAGCACCTTTCCTGCTTCATTTCCAGGACAGCAAGACAAAAATCCGCATCTACGGGACCTCCACGAAGAGCACCATCATGGAGTCCGATGTGTTTGCATCCAATGGAATGATCCACGTCATCAATAAGCTGATGAATAATAACCTGTCACCCCCCGTGGCCAGTGACTTGCAGGTGCACATACCAAACTAAGTAGTAAAGCTGTCTTTCTCACATATTTTACTTTCATATTTTCAAAAAAGTACTGTGTTTACTCCATCTGCTCTAGTGGTATTTATGTACAGTAACTCTCCCTGTTAGTGGTATTTATGTACTGTAACTCTCCCTTATCTACCTCATTTCATTTTAGTCCTTCCATTCTTTTGTTATGAACATTTACTACAACTACTGCTACTGCTACAACTACAACCACTACAATTAATAATAATGATAATATTGTAGCGAATTCAGGGGGCAGCTGGGAACTGCTGCAGCCAGGATGCGAACCTGGGTCTCCCGCACCACGGGCGACTGCATTAACCAGTCGACTAAAGGGTCCGACCCGTTAGCCAAGGGCTAGTGAGTCTTGTCATCCGTGGTCGTTACACTACCCCCTCCTTCAGGAAGCGCGTCCCCAGGCTTCAGCATACCAGCTCCCTCACACCTCTGAGCGCATGTGCTTCCGATGGCCTCACGGTCTCACCATCCCACTTCTGACACCAGTGAGGCGAATTCAGGGGGCAGCCGGGAATCTGCCGCAGCCAGGACGCGAACCCGGGTGTCCCGCACCACGGGCAGCTATGTTAACCAGTTGACTAAAGGGTCCGACCCGTTAGCCAACGGGCTAGTGAGTCTACTTATCCGTGGTCATTACAATAGTAATGATAATAATAAACTTAATTTATATAGGATTATTCAGAACAAAGGTAAAAAAAAAAGTGCTTTGCTTTGCAACAAAATACAGTAAGATTGAAAAAAAAGAATTGTAACCAAAGGAAAATTAAATTTAATTAGCTTCATAAATGACAAACAAGGCAGCAGTAGTAAAATTAATAAAAAACAATGATAAAAGTGCTCTGCTGAAGTGCCTGAATTTGAAAACTGACTCAAAGGGATGAAATGATGAGGGACTGAAAAGATTATGAAGGAAGCCTTAAATGTTACCAATAAAATCTGGTAATCTGTTTAATAATAATAATAATACATTTTATTTGTATAGCACCTTTCATTGTCAGAGACAATCTCAAATTGCTTGACAGTGCAGTAAAACAATAAAAACAGACAACAAAAACACTACATGGTAAATGGTCCATTTTATCTCACAACAAAATGTTCTAGACAAATCTGAAAACAACACAAAGCCATGAGTAGCAGTGACCTTTTGAGCACTTCGCCAGAGAAACAACGAGTTGTCGTCCCAACAACTGCTGTGAAATTTTGACATATTTTACTAAATTTACTAAATTTAAATTTAATTTTAATAAATATAAATGTAGTAAATTTAGTTTACTAAATGTGTAGCAAAACCATCACAGAGATGTTAAAACGGGGACTAGTGGACCTGTATATTAGCTTCAATTGCAAGCTTCGCTTCCAAATTTTGAACCCTTTTTTGGGGGTTACGGCAGGGAAAGAAAACGTTGCAGTTACAGATTAAAGCCTGTATATATCCTCTTATTGGTTACCATGTTCCTGAAATGATAAAAAACATGAGAAACAGCTGTTTGGTGTGTTGCTTAAAGTCATGGCAGTCTTCACTCGTCACTCTTTCACGTTTGGTGCCAGATTTAATAATTTGGATGGTATTTAATAATTTGGATGGTACATGAATGTGAACAGCTAAACTGGCAACTTAATTTTGCCAGAACAAGTTGTTCTGCAAATTTAACTGCAAACACCTTTGACATACAGTCCTTAATAATTGCCTGATAAATATGCAGAGAGACCAATTCATTCCTTTTACCTGGCGTGACAAAGACATTCAACTTGGTATCATCTGCATAGCAAGTAAAAAAAAACAACTAATTTCTGTTTGATTGAGCCAGAAAAAGCACACTGAGGGATGATGAGATCAAAAATCACTCGCTGCCTTAAAGTATTCTCGAACAACTCGTGCACAAGTGGAGGACAGACATTTATTTATTACTATATTATTATTATATTATTAACCTTTATTTCATTTTTAACATGTGCCTGCACATTGTTTTTAATGACCATAAATTGAATTGAATTGAATTGAATTATTGAGAACTGCAGAGGGTGTCCAGTTAATGTAGCGGTCTGTTCCGTTGCCTGCCAACACGGGGATCACCGGTTCGAATCCCCGCGTTACCTCCGGCTTGGTCGGGCGTCCCTACAGACACAATTGGCCGAGTCTGCGGTTGGAAAGCCAGATGTGGGTATGTGTCCTGCTCACTGCACTAGCAACTCCTCTGGTCAGTTGGGGCGCCTGTTCGGGGGGGAGGGTGAACTGGGGGGAATAGCGTGATCCTTCCATGCGTTACGTCCCCCTGGTGAAACGCCTCACTGTCAGGGGAAAAGAAGTGGCTGGTGACTCCACATGTATTGCAGGAGGCATGTGGTAGTCTGCAGCCCTCCCCGGATCGGCAGAGGGGGTGGAGCAGCAACCGGGATGGCTCGGAAGAGTGGGGTAATTGGCCAAGTACAATTGGAGAGAAAAAGCGGGAAAGAACTGCAGAGTGAGACAAGGTCCTAGAAGTTAATCAGTTTGGAAAAACAGCTTGGCATGATGTCAGGTGGGTGGAAAGACATAATCGCATGTGAGAAAGAGACATCGGCTATAACCAACTCAGTGTCTAGGTGAGGTCAGGAAATGTCAGTAAAGACAATGGGGCATTGCATTTTTTTTGGTACCACCTCCGTCGCGGTTCCAAGTGAGCTGAACCGATACTAAAAGGTGACATGGAAATACTGGGACAAACAAACAAATAAACAAACAAATAACTAGATATGAATATATGTATATTTATATTTATTTAAATATAAATAAAATCTTTTAAAAAAAAGCTAGTCAACAAACACACAAATGACCAGCGTGGCTTCGCCTTGAGGGGATACTATCTGCAGTGTAAACCAAAATCCCAATAAGTAAAGTGAGTAGAGTAGAATAGAATAGAGTAGAGTCGAGTGGAGCGAGTACCATGCAGTGGTCAAGGGGCATTAGATGAGTGATGAAACATTTCTCTCAGTAAATGTTGTGTCCAGATGAACAGATTCAATTTTCTGTGATAGTTCCCTTTGACTTTGTAAGAGATGGGCAAGAAGACTTTCTCCACTTTCTTCTTTTCTATCCTCCCTCTCAACGCTGGCTCACTGTCAAGGAAAACCTTCATGTCAGCTGCATATGTTAGGAGAGAGCCATGAGTAACCAGGAATCGGGCATGGCTGTTATGTCTTTTTTATTGTACGCTGACACCACTGGGAACTGGGACTTTATAAAGTTGTCCACTGCATCTTGACTGAAGCATCTGCATCATTACAACGTGAGGTCACATGGCTCACATAGCAAGATGAACTATGTGAACAATGTATGCTACCCCTGATGGCTAACAATATAAAAAGAAAGTGGCAAACATGTCTTGGTAAAATAGTCTTTTTTGTGAAGGTAAACCAACAAGACTTCTACATTACACACTATAAATTTACATGGGATTGGGGAAAATTCTCTATTACAGTAGATGTTATTTTACATGTGGATGACAAATTTTCTGGAAAAAAATTCAAGTAGTTTCAAATATATCAAAAATATTATTATAATATTACCAAATATTTTTCCTTGCTGCTATCTTTTAGATGTGTTTCCCCATTATTACCCTTTGTTTCTAGCCCCTTATTACCTGATACATAAATTTCAGTCTAACATTACCCGGATATACCCATTGTTAATATCAAGCTACTACCTGGTTATTACTTTGGTAATTACATGTTGGTACTTAACTATTACCTTTTTATTAGCCCACTATTACCATGTTATTACCGAGCTGTAATGTAAAGTGCATCCGAAATATCAATAAATATTGAATAGAAATCCAAACTGATCATCCCTGCACAAGAACAACAACTAAAAATCAGCAAGAAGAGGTAAAAACAGATAAAACCTAACAAGATAGATAAATTAAAACCAGCCAACAAAGCTTAATCAATTTATCTATTAATTAATTAATCAATCACTCTGTATCCCAGTCATACATTCATTTATTTATTGTTACTTTATATTTTTTGCTTTTTGTGGGGGGTTTTTTTTGTTGCTCAGATCAACCTGCTGAGGATTCTTAACCTCTATGGAAAGTTTACAACATTCGCAACCTTATTAGAGGTATGTCAACCCTGTTACTACAACTGTATGTTACTGCAGCTACCTGTGACTGCAACTATCTGTTACTGCAGTTATCTGTTACTACAACTATCTGTTACTGCAATTATGTTACTACAAATATCTTTTACTGCAACTATTACTGCAACTATCTGTAACTGCAGCTATCTGTTACTGCAACTATCTGTTAACAACTATCTGTTACTACAAATATCTTACTGCAACTGTTACTGCAACTATCTGTTACTGCAACTATCTGTTACTACAACTATCTGTTACTGCAACTTTCTGTTACTACAACTATCTCATACTAAAACTATGTTACTGCAACGATCTTTTACTACAACTCTGTTACTGCAGCTATCTGTTACTGCAACCATCTGTTACTACAACTATCGGTTACTGCAACTATCTGTTACTGCAACTATCTGTTACTACAACTATCTGTTACTGCAACCATCTGTTACTACAACTATTCCTGCAACTATCTGTTACTACAGCTATCTGTTACTGCAACTATAACTGCAACTATCTGTTACTACAACTGTCTGTTACAACAACTATCTGTTACTGCAACTATTACTACAGCTATATGTTACTGCAACTCTGTTACTACAGCTATCTGTTACTGCAACTATGTTACTACAGCTATCTGTTACGTCAACTATCTGTTACTGCAACCATCTGTTACTACAACTATCTGTCACTGCAACTATTACTGCAACTATCTGTTACTACAGCTATCTGTTACTGCAACTATCTGTTACTGCAACTATCTGTTACTGTGCAATGCAACTGTGACAATTGACGTACTAGGACATTCCATGACTTTTAACTTTAATGTGCCATGGTGAATGGGTTAATGATCAGAACTAATATACAATCTTTAATTTCCTGCGATTATCGCAATGACAATGCCATGTAACTTTTTTGTAAGTCTACCTTTCCACTGGCCTCACATCCTCTGATATGGACCGGCTCTCACAATCAAAATTTATCAGATACTGTGGGTAGTTTGGCTGTGAGGCACTTCATAAACCACATTCTTTTGCCAGTGAATGACCATTTAACCAATGCAAACCTCGAAGCTTCATGTTATTAAGTATAAAAGTCTGTATTAAGGAGAAATAACTACAATTAATGCCCACTGAACAATCCATCTTAACCATGTAAAGGCTTTTGTAAATGCATGTAAATGCTACTTATATGAGATGGAAAACTAGCATCAGCCATTTTTTTGTTTGTTTACTTGTTTGCTTGAAGTATTAACTTTACTCAAAGTGAGCTACTAGCAACTAAAATTATTAACATCTAACCCACTAGTAGCCTGTAGACAGTGGTGTTGATCAGTTGCTGGAGTCATGCATATAAAGGAAAAACGAGATAGATGCAAAGGTGGGCTTAACAAAAATTTAGCTAATAAATGTGCTTTAGTATTTTGATAGTCATACTCACCTCCCTTGCTTAACAGAAAGTCAACCTAGCATCTGTACTGGATATGCCAGGACCATACACTGTCTTTGCCCCAACCGACATTGCCTTTGATTCTATGAAGGAGGGATATCTGCAGTACCTCAATTCTCCTGAAGTAAGTTCACGTTCAAGTAGGCTTACTGTGTAAGCTCGGTGACTTTACATGAGGAATCTGACTTGATGGAATGCTCAACATAGCACAAAGGGCATGCTAAGTGTTCTAAAGTAGACGAAATAAACAGAGTTTGAAAGATGGGAGGGTCTAAGAATATCTTAAAGAAAGCATATGCATAGGTACAACATCAAGGTTGGGCGGCACGGTGGCGCAGTGGTTAGTGCAGTCGCCTCACAGCAAGGTTGGACTACCCCGTGCCGTGAGGCGTAGTCCAACCTTGGCGGTCATCCTCTGTGTGGAGTTTGGATGTTCTCCCCGTGTCTGCGTGGGTTTCCTCCGGGTGCTCCAGTTCCTTTGACAGACCAAAGACACATACAGTGGTGCTTGAACCTGGTGAGCGAAGTGAAAAAAGACCTTACTGTCACCAAAAAAACCCTATTAAAACAACAGGGTAAATACTCACTTTTGAAATACCTATGACATCTTCATACCAATGCCACTTTCAATTCCTATTTTTAGAGTATTCTGTTGTGTGGCTGTGCACACAATGAAATACTGTAAAAATAGGAATTGAAAGTGTCATTGGTATGAAGTAATACACAATACATAGAAAATTCTAAAATACTCTTTAGAGTGTTCAATATTTCTGCATAAATACCTAAAAGATCATCAGATTTTCACACAAGTCCTAAAAGTAGATAAAGAGAACTCAATTAAACAAATGAGACAAAAATATACTTGGTCATTTATTTATTGAGGAAAATGATGTAATGTTACATATCTGTGAGTGGCATAAGTATGTGAACCTTTGCTGTCAGTATCTGGTGTGACCCCCCCCCCCCCTTGTGCAGCAATAACTGCAACTAAACGTTTCTGGTAACTGTTGATCAGTCCTGCACATCGGCTTGGAGGAATTTTAGCCCATTCCTCCATACAGAACAGCTTCAACTCTGGGACGTTGGTGGGTTTCCTCACATGAACTGCTCGCTTCAGGTCCTTCCACAACATTTCGATTGGATTAAGGTCAGGACTTTGACTTGGCCATTCCAAAACATTAACTTATTATTCTTTTACCATTCTTTGGTAGAACGACTTGTGTGCTTAGGATCGTTGTCTTGCTGCATGACCCACATTCTCTGAGATTCAGTTCACGGACAGATGTCCTGACATTTTCCTTAAGAATTCACTGGTATAATTCAGAATTCATTGTTCCATTAATGATGGCAAGTTGTCCTGGCCCAGATGCAGCAAAACGGGCCCAACCATGATACTACCACCACCATGTTTCACAGATGGGATATGGTTCTTATGCTGGAATGCAGCGTTTTCCTTTCTCCAAACATAATGCTTCTCATTTAAACCAAAAAGTTCTATTTAGGTCTCATCCATCCACAAAACATTTTTCCAATAGCCTCCTGGCTTGTCCGTGTGATCTTTAGCAAAATGCAGATGGGCAGCAATGTTCTTTTTGGAGAGCAGTAGCTTTCTTTCTCCTTGCAACCCTGCCATGCACACCGTTGTTGTTCAGTGTTCTCCTGATGGTGGACTTATGAACATTAACGTTAGCCAATGTGAGAGAGGCCTTCAGTTGCTTAGAAGTTACCCTGGGTTTCTTTGTGACCTGGCTGACTGTTACGTGCCTTGCTCTTGGAGTGATCTTTGATGGTCGACCACTCCTGGGGAGGGTAACAATGGCCATGAATTTCCTCCATTTGTACACAATCTGTCTGATTGTGGATTGGTGGAGTCCAAACTCTTTAGAGATGGTTTTGTAACCTTTTCCAGCCTAATGAGCATCAACAACGCTTTTTCTGAGGTCCTCAGACATCTCCTTTGTTCTTGCCATGATGCACTTCCACAAACGTGTTGTGAAGATCAAACTTTGATAGATCACTGTTCTTTAAATAAAACAGGGTACCCACTCACACCTGATTGTCATCCCATTGATTGAAAACACCTGACTCTAATTTCACCTTCAAATTAGCTGCTAATCCTAGAGGTTCACATACTTTTGCCACTCACAGATATGTAACATTGGATCATTTTCCTCAATGAATAAATGACCAGGTATAATATGTTTGTCTCATTTGTTTGATTGGGTTCTCTTTATCCACTTTTAGGACTTGTGTGAAAATCTGATGATCTTTTAGCTCATATTTATGCAGAAATATAGAAAATTCTAAAGGGTTCACAAACTTTCAAGCACCACTGTAGGTCAGGTAGGGGTATAAGAAAATATCGATACACCCGAGTATCATGATATTATCTTTTGTGATACTGTATCGATTCTCAAAGCCACTATATCGATTTTTTTCATTGTTTACATGTAAAGGTTCGTGACAAACATTTTGTGTTCTGTGTAACCCCACGTCGATAGATAACAGTGTTGTAATCTATCTTCAGCCATTTGACTCTTCCACTCTAACACAACAACACAAACTGAGACAGGAAGTAGCATAAGCACAAAGAACAGAGGCCTATGAAATCGCAATATATCACCTCTCTTACAGTATCGCAATATATCACGATATATTGACTCGTAAGCCCTGTACTGTGGCACGTATTGTATTGGCAGATTCTCGCCACTACACAGCCCTAAGGTCAGGTGAATTGGCTGTACTAAATAGTCCCTAGGTTTGAATGTGTGTGTGTGGGCCCTGTGATGGTCTGGCGGCCTGTCCACGGTGTCTCCCCGCCTGCCTCCCAATGACTGCTGGGATAGGCTCCAGCATCCCCACGACCCTGAGAGCAGGATAAGCGGTTAGGGTAATGGATGGATGGAACATCTAGGTTGGCAAGTAAATAAGCAATGAAGTATGGAGCAATGAAAACTTACAGTATGTGTATAAATACACACTTGCAGAAAGTTATTCAAGCCCACTAACTTAGCCATGTTTTGCAGTATGTACTATACCCCCAGTGACATAGTTTGTATCTGACACCTCAGGGCTCCAGCAAATTGGTGGAACTTTTACGGAACCACATAGTAACCCCTGCCACGGTGAGTATGAGTGTGTGCTCAAAACGAGGTTTGCATTTACTTCATGCCTTCTGTCAGCACATTTATAAATTTAAAAAAAAACTTTCACTGACCCGATTTATCTTGAATTTATAGCTGGATGTCTACAATGTTGTCTCAAACCCGAGGGTGGTAACCATGGCCAATCAGGTTCTGTTATTTAATGTAACAAAACAGGTAAATCCACAGAACCCCTCAAAAAACTGCAGGGCCCTATTAACACTATGACCTCTTTAATTGTGCTCTTAATGTTCAACGCTTTGTTTTGTACATATTGTGCTTTGCATTTGCAAAACTTCAGGGTCAGATTCTTGTCAATGGAAAGGCTGTGTTGGTGGCAGATGTGGAGGCCAAGAATGGGCGCCTCTATTCACTGGATGGAGTCCTGATCCCATCCTCCATTGAGCCAGTGCTTCCTCATAGGTGTGACATCACAGAGACAAAATTAGTGGAGGTGGGTGTGACAAAGTTGCTGCCACGGGATGGCTTTGGGTATGTAGGAGAGACACAGGTTTGGCGAAACACAGGTCTTTATTTGCAGGAATTATTTACACAAATCCATGTCTCTGATCAGCATGTCGTACAGGCTGGTACTCGGCTATGTCGGAGCCTCTGCTGCCATTTCTGAGCATCTTTCCCTCTTCTCTCTGCCTGTGTTCGCAACCATATCAGTGTCATTGTTTCAGTCCAGGACCCAGCTTTACTGCAGAATATACAGAGTAGGTTGTTAGTCTCACACCACAGGCTGATCATCAATCAGGCTCGCTATTGCGTCTGGTCCACCGTGACCCACACCCCCTTCCTCCCCACTTGCAGCCGAAGCTAAACTACACACCCCACCTACTACAGTGGGTTTCCAAATATGGCACCAGCAGCATTTGCCATTGTCTTGTACGTACAGTGCAACAGTCAAATGATACATTCAACTTAATATGCAGATCTGGTAGCTGAGTGTCGGAGGAATGGGTGGAAGGTCCGCTGTGAGCCGGTTGAAGTGGGCTGCAGGGGCTTTGCAGGCCAGTCTCTAAACTGGGTCCTGGGACTCTTGGGGATAGGTGGACTGCAAAGAATAAGAGAGATTAGGAGCATCTTGGAAGCTGCTGAAAAGGCTTCCCATTGGCTGTGGGTGAAGAGGGGTGACGCATTGCAGAATGCACTACCTGGACACAAGTTGGGGCTTGATCAACCCCAGCTGGATCGCTCGGGTGAGGGTATCTCGCTCGGGTGAGAGTGTCTGATGTTAAGACCCGAAACACCTGATGACCCCGGGTTCATTACTGATGATGTGTCCAGGTTGCACCACATAGAGCATCAAAGAACATCCCCCTACCACAGTGGGTTTCCAAATATGGCACCAGCAGCCTTTTCCATTATCTTGTACGTAAAGTACAACAACCAAATGATACTTTCAGCTATGCTTACTTCACCACGAGTCAATCTCATTCAGCTATGCGTACTTTACTATATGAGACAATCTCATTCAGCTATGCTTATTTTACTATATGAGACAATCTCATTCAGCTATGCGTACTTTACTATATGAGACAATCTCATTCAGCTATGCGTACTTTACTATATGAGACAACTAGAAGAACCCCGCTACAATGTAGCGGTTTGGTTATCCATCCGTCTAAATCTCCCTCCTCTTCATCCTGCCAGCTAACCGCCTTCCCCCTGCTCCTAAACCACCCCCACTCCAACTCCCTCCCCCCAAATGCTCAGATTCATCTGAAATGCCGAGAAAAGTGGTTCACCCCCCCCACTCCTACTCCCTCCCCCCAAATACGCAGAATCACCTGAAATGCCGAGAAAAGTGGTTTTTAGCCATTTTTAGAAAATGCATATTTTGCATAATTATGCATAATTATTATAATTATTTTAATTTTCTGCTATTTTTCTGGTCCTCTCTGGAACAATACCTACCACCTCCAAAAAAAATGAGGATCATAAGTGCATTTTTGCAAAAATGCATTTATTTTGCATAATGCCAAAACATTTCGAAGTCCCAGAAAAAAAAAATTTATAGGTGAAAAAATCAAAGATGCACAGAATCATCTGAAATGCCGAGAAAAGTGGTTTTTGGCCATTTTTAGAAAAATGCATATTATGCATATTTATGCATAATTAATTATGCATAATTTTAATGTTCTGCTATTTTTTATAGGTGCCCCTGATCATCCCCAATAACCTCCAAAAAGAATCAAGGCCCCAAGTGCTTTAGTTTGGCCGTTTATAGACTCTCACACAGACACACACCACACACCAGACACACATTGTGAAAATACAGGAGTAGATCTCATTCAGCTATGCTTACTTTACTTTATGAGACAATCTCATTCAGCGATGCTTACTTTACCACATAAGTCAATCTCCAAGCTGAATTCATGTATCCATGCATACACCGTAGGAGTATTGGTCTTGTTTGAGCGTACCTTTTTCTTCTCAGGGTGAATGTATCAGCTGCTCCAGAGTCCATAATCCCAAATGCCCCTCTGGATTTCCCACAGTAAGATCTCTCATTCTCTTTTCTCTCTCACACCCTTTAATTCTTTATACAACTACAATTTTGTGATACCCTCCACGAGATATATTATATCTAACAATGGTATTAGATAGCTTCACTGTGCTTTGTTTACTTATGAAAATGTCTCCATTCTGGGTGTCTGGGTGGCGTGGCGGTCTATTCCGTTGCTACCAACACGAGGATTACCGGTTTGAACCCCCGTGTTACCTCCAGTTTACTCGGGCGTCCCTATAGACACAATTGGCCGTGTCTGCGGGTGAGAAGCTGGATGTGGGTATGTGTCCCGGTGGAGGCAGAAGGCGGAACTAGGGGGAATAGCGTGAGCCTCCCACGCGCTACGTCCCCCTGGCGAAACTCCTAACAGTCAGGTGAAAAGAAGTGGCTGCGATCCATATGTATCGGAGGAGGCATGTGGTAGTCTGCAGTCCTCCCCGGATCGGCAGAGGGGGTGGACTAGTGACCGGGACGGCTTGGGAGAGTGGGGGTAATTGGCCAAGTACATTCGGGGGGGGAAAAGGAGGAAAAAATCCTTAAAAAAAAGAAAGAAACTGTTCCCATTCTCTTTGCTGTGTTTTATAGGGGCCCTCCATTTATGGCTGTATCTTCAACTTGAAGATCACTAGCTCACCTTTGACTCTTCCAGTTAAAGGCTGCTCAACCTTCTGCAATACAACAGTCACGGTAGCCACAAATTACATCACACACACAGCCATACAGCCGTCCCTTTCGTCTGAATGTTTCACTATATTTGTCCCTTTCTCTTTTCCTAGACACTGCAGTGCTGTAAGGGCTTCTATGGTCCAGAATGCAGTCCTTGTCCTGGAGGCTTCCAGACCCCCTGCTCTGGTCATGGCCAGGTCAGATGTGGTGAATGACTTTCCTCATAGCCACATTGCCTTTAAATTCATATCTGTGGGACGTCCGGGTAGTGTGGCGGTCTATTCTGTTGCCTACCAACACGGGGCTTGCCGGTTCGAATCCCCGTGTTACCTCCCGACTTGTTTGGGCGTCCCTACAGACACAATTGGCCGTGTCTGCGGGTGGGAAGCCGGATGTGGGTATGTGTCCTGGTGGCTGCACTAGCGCCTCCTCTGGTCGGTCGGGGCGCCTGTTAAGGGGGGAGGGGGAACTGGAGGGAATAGCGTGGTCCTCCCACATGCTACGTCCCCCTGGTGAAACTCCTCAGTGTCGGGTGAAAAGAAAAGGTTGGTGACTCCACATGTATCGGAGGAGACGTGGTAGTCTGTGGCCCTCCCTTGATCGGCAGAGGGGGTGAAGCAACGATTGGGACGGCTCAGAGTGTGGGGTTATTGGCCAAGTGCAATTGGGGAGAAAAAGGGCGAAAATGAAAAAAAAACATACCAAACATCATATCTGTAGTGTTTGCATTGTGTAAAAACGCCCTCGGTTCTCTCACTGAACGACTCTGGAATGCTGCACATCTGTTCTCTGTGTCTGCTCAGTGTATGGAAGGAATCAGCGGAAATGGAACGTGTGTCTGTGAGGCAAACTTCCAAGGCTCCAGGTGCCAGTACTGCGCTGACCCCAACAAATACGGACCTAACTGTGACAAAAGTACGTCCCAAAAGCCTTCTTACTTGTTTCTTGCTGCGATGATGGAAAGAAAGTAATTCGCTCTGCTGTCTTCAAACCCTGACCGTCGTGCCCAGAGACCGCCACGCTTGACTTTCCCCCTGTTTCCAGCCTGCGAGTGCATCCACGGCCAGTGTGACAACCGTCCGGGTGGAGTTGGACGATGCAAGTCGGACACCTGCAGGATAGGCTACATCGGACCATACTGTGAGCGTCAGACCAAGGCCTGTGGGTACCAGGTCCAGTTCTGTCATGCCCATGCAGAGTGTGTGATCTCCAGCGTGGGGCAAAAAAAGTACGTGCAATCATTTTTGACCTGCAGTTTCACTGAACAACAAAAATTCGCGAGCAAAGAAAGTGTGTAGTAGCAAATTCATTGCATGTGATCGTTTTTCATTGTGACTGGTGTGTGTGTGTGTGTGTGTGTGTGTGTGTGTGTGTGTGTGTGTGTGTGTGTTTTCAGGTGTGCATGTAAACCTGGTTACCAGGGTGATGGGATCACCTGTGTAGAAAAGGACCCATGTGCTCCGCCACATCGAGGTGGCTGCAGCATAAATGTAAGTCGGACGTTTTTTTTTTTGTTTTTTTTCTTCCAGATGCAAAATTACATTTATGATGAACAAGCCTCCGTTGTTCTTCTTTGTTTTTTTTTCCTCCCCCTTTTTCTCCCAAAATGTATCCTGCCAATCACCCCACCCTTCCAAGCTGTCTCGGTCGCTGCTCCACCCCCTCTGCCGATCCAGGGAGGGCTGCAGACTACCACATGCCTCTTCCGATACATGTGGAGTCACCAGCCGCTTCTTTGCACCTGACAGTGAGGAGCTTCAGCAGGATCACGCTATTCCCCCCCCCCCCCCCCAACAGCCGCCCCGACCGACCAGAGGAGGTGCCAGTGCAGCGGCCTGGACACATACCCACATCCAGCTTCCCACCTGCAGACACAGCCAGTTGTGTCTGTAGGGGTGCCTGACCAAGCCAGCCGGAGGTAACATGGGGATTCGAACCGACGATCCCCGTGTTGGCAGGCAACGAAATTGACCGCTACACTACCCGGACGCCCAGCCTCTGTGGTTCTAATAGAAGATTTGGTGCTGAACCCAATACACTGGAACCTTTTTGTGACGTGGTTACTAATGTCATCGTATACAGCGGCTTGTAACGTCCTATCCCTGATTTCTTCCATTGCAAACTGAATGAGACTCTCTACTTCTCCCTATAGGCCAAGTGTATAAAGGCGGGACCAAGTACACACACATGTCAGTGTCTAACAGGGTGGAAGGAGGATGGGGATGACTGCCAGCCCATCAACAAATGTGACAGCCCTGACAAGGGGGGCTGCCATCCTAACGCTACCTGCATATATGTGGGGCCCGGGCAGGTAAGTGAGACGTGCACTGACAGTCCCTGAAAACATACAACAGAAAACATAACCAGCAAGATCATCTGAGGTATCTGTTCTTCTTTAAAACTAACAGAGCGACTGTATGTGTAAGGCTGGTTACCAAGGCAACGGTAGACAATGTGAGGCAGCCAATCGCTGTGTGAACCAAAATGGAGGCTGTCATAACTTGGTGAGTAGCAGGGTTTCTCATGGGTGCTAGCTCATCAAACAGGAAGCTGAAACTGGCCTACAGATAGCTGTATGAAGATTCTCCACAGTTTGTTTCTGACATGCTGAGGTCTGCTTGTCTTTAAAGCATCCCCCCCCCTTTTTTTTCTCCCCAATTGTATCCGGCCAATCACCCCACTCTTCCGAGCCGTCCCGGTCGCTGCTCCATCCCCTCCGCCGATCCGGGGAGGGCTGCAGACCTCCACATGCCTCCTCTGATACATGTGGAGTCGCCAGCCCCTTCTTTTCACCTGAAAGTGAGGAGTTTCACCACAGGGACGTGGCGTGTCCCAGGATCGCGCTATCCCCCCCAGTCCCCCGACCCACCAGAGGAGGCACTAGTGCAACGACCTGGACACATACCCACAGTCGGCTTTCCACCTGCAGACACGGCCAGTTGTGTCTGTAGGGACGCCTGACCAAGCCGGATAAAGCACATTTTTTTCACTAGCTTTTCTTTTGTTAGTAGGATATTGAAGAGTGACTGGAGAGACGGTGTTTAGAGAGAGGGGTTGACATGCAACACATGTCTCGAAACAGAGCTGATCCCTGACCTGAGTCTACATCGTTCACTTTAACTAGTTTGAGGAACCAGAAGTTTTTAATGAGTTTGGCTCCCGCACAACACTGGATTTGAATGTAAAAGGGAACTCTTGGGACTGAATCTCATATTATTTCCCCCTGTTCTTTAGGCCAGTTGTCACTTGGTGGTGGGTCAGTGGAAGTGTGTATGTATGGAGGGGTACGAGGGGAATGGGGAGGTGTGCTACGGCAACGTTGAACAGGTTAGTTGTGCAAAGTCACTGTGTGTATTCATCCTGACAAACTGAACACTTCCTTGTCTGCTCATCCCTCCTGTGTGTTTGTCTGTGTGGTTGTGCGATTGCAGGAGTTGATGGGTTTGCCAGAAGCCACAGGGTTCATCAAATGGGTAACGGTGAGTAACATCAGAACCAGAAACACTTTGTCATTTCACTTTGTGCACTTGCGCACATGAAATGAAAGGAAACATGGTTTCCCCCAGCCCACAGCAGTGCAACACAAAGACAACAACACACGTCCAAAAACTACAAGAACACACATATTCAAACTAACACATATATCTAAACAAAAATAAAATAAATAAATCACTGTACAGGAGAATGAACGCCAGCCAGAAGACTGTCAGAACTGCCGGTCTATATGGGCTAGCAGTTAGCTTAGCCTGCCCCTCTTCCGCGTCCTGTCAGACCGCCCTCAGTGTTTCCTCTTCAGACGCAGCTCTGGTCAGGGCCGTGGTCCTTGGGCCCACAGGACGCAGCAGACCAAGCTCCCTCAGCCCATCCGATGCCAGCTCTCCCAGCCAGACACCTCCAACACACCTCCCTGCACTCCACACGATGACACTAAAAACACAGTCAACGCCAGGCAAGGCTGCCGCCAGACCACTCGGAACTGCGGGTCTGCATGGGTTAGCAGTTAGCTTATCCTGCCCCAATTTCGTGTCCTGTCAGACCACGCTCAGTGTTACCTTTTCGGGCACAGCTCCAGGCAGGGCCGTGGTCCCTGGGCCAACAGGACACAGCAGACCAAGCTCTCCCAGCCAATCCAGCGCCAGCTCTCCCAGCCATCAAACGACAACAAACTTAGACACAGACATTGACAAAGACACTGCATGGACGGTACTGGGAGAGGCCACCGCAAATGTGTTTTCGCACTGCCATCTTCCGACACCGGAATTGGGTGAGGCCGCTGCAAACGTGAATTTAGACTTAGACTTAGACTGCTTTTATTTGTCATTGCCTCATATGCATGTCTCATACATACAAGGGAATGAAATTACATTTCACAAGGACCTCAGTACCACATAAAAACATATAACACACAATAAATATTAAAAACAAAAGGTGCATTAAAAACAAGAATTACTTCACAGACCTAAACATCACGAGCACACCTGACATGGACAGTGAGTGAGACGGTCAAAAGTCATTGTGTGGAAGGTCTAAGTGTTCAGGCTGTTGAGGAACCTCACAGCCTGAGGAATGAAACTGTTGCATAGTCTGGTGGAGGCAGCACGGATGCTCCGGTAGCTCCTGCCTGAGGGTAGGAGGGTGAAGTGGATGTATGAAGGGTGGGGTTCTTCACGATGCTAAGAGCCTTCCGGGTGCACCGTGCATCAAAGGTGGCCTGGATGGATGGGAGAGCAGCTCCATTTGTGCCGCCATCTTCCCACACCAAAAGCGGAAGTACCCGCTTCCGGTACTCTATTATGACATGAAAGCTAATGTCATTGTGTGCTAAAAAGTTGTCCATTTTGCCGTACTTCTCAAAGGTTAGCTTGCTGCCTGTTTGTTCTCCCGCCCCAGAATTCAGGTCTGTCCCAGTCCCTGTCAAGGCAGAACATCACCCTCCTGGTACCAACCTCAGCAGCCATAAATGCCATGTCTAAGGATGACAGAGACTTCTGGACCACCACAGGCAACCTTCCTAGTATTGTCAGGTGAAAACAGCATGAGCGCAGGATTAGCTGACTTAGAAATTAGTTACTTCTTGCTTGCAACGTCACAAATAGAGGCGTAAAAGTATCTTTTTTTCAGTTGGAAGTGCCGGGTTATTTAAACTGCATGTTTTATGTATACGTAGTAGATGTATAGTAGATACTTTAGGTATAGTCAATATTCTTTGTCTTCAGAAATTTGTGGGAGGCTCATCTGTAAGTACAGGAAGTCCCCCCATTATGAACCAGTTCCGCTTTTGAGCCTTTTCGTAAGTCGAATTTGTATGTAAGTCAGAACAGTTATGTACAGTTCACATCTAGTATCAATTAGTCAAATATGTGTCTCAGTATATAGTACATATTTTACCAAAAACCACATAAACATGATAATGCAGTAATGAATGTAACTACAGTACAGTATTTATGATTGAGAGAGAGAGAATGTGTATAGGTGTAAAAACATTAAAGAAACATTTCTTAAACTGTTCAGATGGAAAAGAAAAGATAAGTAAAAGTTAACACTCTCGTTCCAGTTGATGTCCTGCATACCAAAATAGTAATCAAAATCAAAATCAGCGTAACAGGAATATTGTTCTAGTTTTGATCCTTTAACCAAATTACCAATACCCTTTCCATTTCCATAATTAAACCACTGCGTTGCTTAGTGGTAATTGTTGCATTCATTGGGAGAGAGCCTTTGTCATCCTCCATTACGCTCCCACTGTCCTTTGTAATTGTCCCGATTGTTGATCGACTGTAGCCCAACACTTTTCCAGTGGCGTTTCACCTCTCTCTCAGCGCTTTACAATCCCCACTTTCGTTTCAATCATGATGGTTTTCCTTTTCTTTGATACATCACCATCACTTGCATCGGATTTACGCCTTGAAGCCATGATTACGAGGGTAAACAAGGGACATTTTTAAGTCAAAACACAACGCACACAACAATGTCTACGCGAGTTTACGCGGTCCGACTTAAAATGGTGATGATGGCGCGGCGTTGTTCTCCCTTGGACCGACGAATCGCCTAAAACACAGTGTTTTGAGCATCGCACAAAGTAGTCTGTCCATTTGTTAGTACGAACCATTGCGTGTAACTCAATTTTTTTTAAATAATAGGCTTTACGGAGGTCAGTTTGTAAGTAAAGGCGTTTGTAAGTTGGGTGTTCGTAACCCGAGGACCCCCTGTAGCTGTTATTTGTTCTGACTCTTCCTCTGACAGAAATCACATGATCCCCGGCAACTATCCGTTGTCTACCCTGAGCAACAGCTCCTTCTCTGGACAGCTCACTTCTCTCCTCAAGACAATACTACCTGTTTCAGCCACCAATGAGGTAAGCTTAAGGATAGTTATGGATCAGGTCAGCCACTGAAGGATGAAAGGTAGTGACATGTGATTGGTCCGTCACTGTTTAACAGGGCTTGATCATAGTTTTCCCATTAGTATTTTCTTAAATGTCTGTTAATGGAGATGAGGGAGGGTGTGTCCAGGTAACATGAGCTGTAATTTGTCCTCAATCATCTCAGCAAAACATGCTAATTATTATTGTGGACCAGGTGAATGGAAACTGTTTTGAATATTAAGGACTACACGTGTCATATGCCCTTACATATGCAGTTGTGTATTTTCCATTGTAAATATCAAAATATCTATTAATGTTGCTAACTCTCTTCTTTTCAATAACTGCTGCATTCAAATCAACATGAGATTTCTGACAGCATATGTGTAATGGTTCAGATTCCAGCTCGGAAACTCAAGTATGACTTTTCAACCCCAACTTTTCCAAAATGTGTCTGTCATCACTGAGCAGGATGATGTGAGAGGTGACCTGCAACCAGATTGCTTATATGATCAGTTTAAACTTCATAATACAGCTAAGGTTGATTTCTAGCAGTGTGAGATGTTTTGCTTATGAAACATCTGTGTGGTAAGCAGCTAACGATGTAATTTTATAATTTTGAATGGGACTCAGTTTAGTTGCTCTTTATGCTTGACAGGTTGCTGATATTGCTTGAGTATTTATTGTTAGCACCAGACATGCCACCGACATCTTTCTTTTGAGAGCATCAATGGCCCTGCTCTTCTTCTGCTTCTGCTGCTGCTGCTTCTTCTTCTTCCTCTTCCTCTTCCACTTCTTCTTCTTCTCCTCCTCCTCTCTACTGCACTGAGATGCTTTTGACTGGAAGGTCAGAAGCACTATGCAGTAAATGCCAGCTTTGAGTTGAATGAAATGAAACATAAATTGGGTTCATGGTCGACAAGAGCCATGGATTTAACCTTTTATTTGTCCTTGTCCTGATCCTGATTCTGATTCTGATTCAGACCACAGCAATTGGGGGAGCGACCTTCACTACAGCAAACATAGCTGCAATCAATGGATTGATCCATGTTATCAATAAGGTACAGTTATTGAGCAATTCAGCACAGGCTGGAGCTTATGCAAAAGAAATCCTGGGTGGGGATGTCTTTGCCTTATTCCCTTTTGCTCTGTCTATCTATTTCCTTTAGGTTCTGATTCCAGATAGGAAACAGAGTGAAGGGCTCCTGGAGCTGCTCGCTCTGAGACCCGAGTTTTCTTTGTTCAGAACCTGCCTCATCGTACGTAGAGAGACACAGCTATGAAGTTTTGTTTTGATCCAAATCATATGTAAACTGGCACCACCATTTTTTGTTTGTTTGTTTTTGGGTTTTTTTTGTTTTTGTTTTTTGACCACTCAACTGTTTTACGCCATAATCCTTACAAACTCTCATTTTAGCCCAGCATAAAAGTCATTTAATGTTTACAGTTGCAAACAGTAGTCTACTTTTCTGCTTTTTAGGAACATAACCTGACAGAGGAGATTGAGGCTGATGAATACACAGTTTTTGCACCAACAGACAGTGCTGTCAATGATTATCTCAAAAAGATGGCTGCAGTTACTATGGTAGTGTAAAACAACTGCAATCATCTCACTGCTGTTACACTGTGTGTGTGTGTGTGTGTGTGTGTGTGTGTGTGTGTGTGTGTGTGTGTGTGTGTGTGTGTGTGTGTGTGAGTAATTTGAGTGTGTCATTTTAGTTTCCATGTCCATAACATAAACTAGTCCAGTCAATGAGCCAAATGCTTTTCTTGCTGTGAAAATATAACATGTCACAGGTTGGTCAACTCTGAAAGAGTTCCACCCCTGATCATAAATTTCGATTCTGATGGCATGAAATCTGTTGATGATATGCTTGTAACAGGACATAAATACAACACGCTACCACATTGTACCGTCAGAACGGCTGTTAAAGACTGACCTCCAAGCTGGAGGCTATAAGAAGACCTTGCTTGGTTTCTCCTACCAGCTGGGTTTCTTTCCCAGGGATGGAAAGGTACTTGAATCAAACTGTTCTCTATGATGTACATTTTGGCTCTCTTAGCCCATATTCATTTAAACTGCAAGCCTTTGCTTTACCCTTCCTCTCCTCTCTTTTCCATGTGACTCTTCTTCAGTTGTTTATTAATGAAGCTCAGCTAAATGTGTCCAACATCATGACTGGAAAAGGAGTTATCCACAGCCTATCATCAGTTTTGGAGATTAAGAGAAATCGCTGTGACACTGCACAGTACCAGACTGTTATGGTAAGTAAAGAATTTTTAAATATACTTGTTTGGATGCTAACCCTCCTGTTATGGAGCAGAAACTCTGAAAATTGTGAAACTGATTAAAATGAGAAAAAAAACATATATATATATATCAACACGGATACAGGAAAAAAGATTTTCATACATTGCAGTACAGGCCTGTTTCATGCGTCTCGCACTCATCAGCTGCTGGGTGGGGAGTGCGAGACACTGACGACTGCGAGACGCATGAAACAGGCCTGTACTGCAATGTATTAAAATCTTTTTTCCTGTATCCGTGTTGATATTCAGCTCCTCATTAGTTGAGCACTCACAACACCATTGACGGTTTCGGAAAAAAAGCTATATATATATATATATATATATATATATAGTATATAGGATATGTCTTGATGCATGTGCAATAATCCAGGTAAGGGAAATATCAGAAAGTTGAATCAGTTCATCTGGACACCACATTTATTGGTATATTTATTCTCCCAATAAACATTTTGTCCAGATGAACTGATTCAATTTTCAAATTTTGGCTACTTTAAACCAATGTGGTTTTTGAGCAGGGTACCTGTCAGAATTGCTTCTTACCTCAAAGAAAGGTCTGCCCCAGTGGAACAATTTCCAAGGTGAGGTGCCTTTTATTGAAACCTTAGTAAATTTATGTCAAATATTGAAAACAGCAAGTCATATATTTATTAAGTCATGCTTTATGTTCCTTGCAGAAATCAGTACAAAGAAGGAGATGCATGTTCACTCAGGTCTACGAAGGGGAGCAGCTGCATACCATTGGCTGCAGGAGCACCTGTGCAAAAATGACCATTGTACGTCAAATAGTTCATGTCAAGTGTAGATAATTTTGTCAGCTGGAAGTGTTCGAAAGAGACTGACAAAATATGGTGACAATGGCTATGTTTGACTGCGTACAATAATGGGACTATTGCCAAACACTTCTGCTAAAACGTGATAAAGTTGTTGACATGATTCTACAACCTGACGCCTCCTCCTATAACATCGATTAAATGTCAGATAATGTTTTATGAGTATTCAAACTAACTGCCTTTTGAAGCTCAGCACCTCTGCCAGAGCAAATCACACAAGCTATGTCACCAAAAAATGTATAAAAAATGAATAAAAACGAAACAAAAAATAAAGCAATGCCGTTAAGGTGAATAGGTGTGTGTAGGCTGGATACTGATACTTTGAGGGAAACGGAAGGATGTACGTTACTGCCTTTATACTTTCTCCAGGTGTGGGCACAGTCACACTTACATATACACTTACTCACACTTACACAGCATAATCAAGCCTATGGTTTTTACATGGAACATATGCAACATTTATTATTACCTTGATTGTTTTATAATCCAACTTTTTTACATCAGAATCAGAAACACTTGATTTGTCATTTCATTTCATGCACTTGCGCACATGAAATGAAACGAAACATGGTTTTCCCCCAGCCCACAGCAGTGCAACACAAAGACAAAAACACATATCCAAAAACTACAACAACTACAAGAACAAATATATCCAAACTAACACATATATCTAAACTAAACAAAACAATCACAGTCCAGGAGAATGAACACCAGCCAGGATGACTGTCAGAACTGCCGGTCTGCATTGGCTAGCGGTTAGCTTAGCCTGCCCCGCTTCCGCATCCTGTCGGACTGCCCTCGGTGTTTCCTCTTCAGACAAAGCTCCGGTCAGGGCTGTGGTCCTTGGGCCCAGAGGACGCAGCAGACCAGGCTCCCTCAGCCGATCCAATGGCAGCTGTCTCAGCCAGACACTGTTGACACACCTCCCCGCACTCCACACGGCGACACGAAAAACACAGTCAAGGCTAGGCGAGGCCGCCACCAGATCACCCTCAGTGTTATCGGAACTGCCGGTCTGCATGGGCTAGCAGTTAGCTTAGCCTGCCCCACGTCTGCATCCTGTCAGACCGCCCTCGTGTAAACCTATTCAGCGTGGCTTAACGCAGCTCTTAATATTCTTGCTGTTAGATTTATTTTAAATCCTGTCTTTTTCATGACAGCGTCACATGCAGAACTACTTGATGATTAGTGCGCTCAGAGTTAAACTTTTAATTATGTCCTCAACCATTGTAGTTTGGTGAAATCAAAGAATGTATCTCTTCACAGGTGCGCAAGTGCTGCAGTGGCTTCTTTGGGGAGCACTGTGAACAATGCCCTGGGTTGAAGGGCCAGCCTTGCTTCAGCAACGGGATTTGTATTGACGGGACCAGTGGAACAGGCGTCTGCCAGTGTAACCAAGGTTTCACTGGGACGGCGTGCGAAACATGCCAGGCTGGAAAATACAGTATCCACTGCGATCAAGGTACAGCATCTGGTGACAAAAAGCATTTAAATCCCAATCCCAGTGCTTACTGCTGATGACATGGAATTGCAATTCCCTCTGCTCCTCTCTTCCTTCATTGCTTTTTCCCCTCCTCCTCACTTCCTTTCTGCAGAGTGTGCATGTAAGAATGGCCAGTGTCAAGACGGACTGAAAGGAGATGGGACTTGCGAGTGTGCCCTAGGATGGAAAGGAGTTCTCTGCGATGAAAGTAGGAAGATAAACTCTGAGTTGACAAAGTGTTATGTATAGAAGGCATGTAAAACAGGTGAGACTGAGCTCTCTGTATGTTCCCTGGCAGAGATCGAATCCAAAGCTGATGAGCTCTGCGGCTCGACGAAATGCCACACCAGCGCAAAGTAAGTAGATAGTGACTCAAAGCTACAGACGAATGCATTTGCCTGCTTTTGTGTGCTGAAAAAAAATCACAGCGGTTTATTCTTTTTTCTTTTTTTTCTCCCGTCCACCTCCTGTGACAGTTGTGTCATCAAACCATCTGGAACACAGTGTATCTGCGCCTCGGGATTTGAGGGCAATGGCACTTACTGCAAAGGTATGAAACAAAATATATTTCAAGTTTTGGGAATATTAAGTGACTAGAAGAACCCCACCCCACTTCAAGTGGGGGTGGAAAGGGGCTAAATGGCATGTAGTAGACGGTGGTCACCAAGCATATTTCACATACATGACATTGCATACACAATAACATTAAAGGGGGAGAGGGTCACATTTTCCAGGTTAAGGGGGGGGTCCCAGAAAAAAATTTTAGGTGAAAAAATAAAAAATGCTCAGAATCATCTGAAATACCGAGAAAAGTGGTTTTTAGCCATTTTTAGAAAAATGGATATTTATGCATAATTTTAATTTTCTGGGATTTTTCCATTACTCTCTGAGACAATACCTACCACCTCCAAAAAGAATTAGGATCGTAAGTGCTTTAGTTTTCGGTCCCGCTACCTACACTAACACCACACACACACACACACACACACTAACACCACGCACACACACATCACCAAAATATATGAGTAGATGCTTGAATATTTTCTTGTTAGACTACCCTTCTTTTTCTATGCAGCTGTCAGTTGAACGTGACGGTTTGAAAATGTCTTGATTCATGCTCGATTATCCAGGTGTAGTGTCGGGATCCCTGAAAGTTGAATCAGTTCATCTGGACACCAACGTTTCATCACTCATCTCAGTGACTGTGGAGACTGAGTGATGTGGTGGAGAGGGAGGAATCATTGATCCAGTTATGTGGGGGATGATTAGGTGGCCAGATGGAGAGAACCAGGTTGGGAATTTTGCCAGGACACCGGGGAACCCCCTACTCATTGTGATAAGTGCCATGGGGTTTTTAATGATCAGACTGAGTCAGGACCTCAGTCTAACGTCTCATCCAAAGGACGGCATCTCCTCTTGCATAGTGTCCCGTCACTGCATTGGGGCATGGGGATTTGATATTAGTTGTTTTTATTAGGACCAGAGGGAAGACTGCCCCCTACTGGCCCACCAACCCCACTTCTGGCAGCAACTCAGTTTTCCTGGGAGGTCTCCCATCCAAGTAGAATAGAATAGAATAGAATACTCTTTATTAGTCATTTTGTACATACATACAAATGAAATGTACTCTCTGCATTTAACCCATCCTAGCTGTGTAGCTAGGAGCAGTGTGCAGCCACCGTGCAGCGCCCGGGGACTAGCCAAGCCCATACCTGCTTTCTTCCGTCATTTGGCAGAGCTAGGGTACATGTTGGTATGGCTGCCGGATGTGGGTATGTGTCCTGGTCGCTGCACTAGCGCCTCCTCTGGTCGGTCAGGGCGCCTGTTCAGGGGGGAGGGGGAACTGGGGGGAATAGTGTGATCCTCGCGTATGGTACGTCCCCCTGACGAAACTCCTCACTGTCAGGTGAAAAGAAGCGGCTGGCGACACCACATGTATCACAGGAGGCATGTGGTAGTCTGCAGCCCTCCCCGGATCGGCAGAGGGGGTGGAGCAGCGACTGGGGCGGCTCAGAGAGTGGGATAATTGGCCAGGTATAATTGGGGAGAAAGAGGGGGGGGGATCCACAAAAAAAAATGTTATGTGTACATGTGCATAACTGCCTGTTTGTGTTTCTTTGTGTGTGTGTGTGTGTGTGTGTGTGTGTGTGCATGCCTGTGTGCATGCTTGCATGCATGTGTGTATGTGTGTGTGTGTGTGTGCATGTGTGTGTGTCCATAGCTAAAGACCCGTGTGCAGTGGATAATGGAGGCTGCAGTCTCTATGGTGTGTGTAAAAGGACCCAGCCAGGACGTCGGGAGTGTGTGTGCAGCTCGGGGTATTCCGGTGATGGCCTGGTGTGTGTAGGTAGGCCGGCTATTGTCATGAATTGGATTTTGAACAACAAGTTCTGCTTTGTGTAAAAGGTTCTCTTCAAACTACAAAAAGCACCTGGCGACCACGTGTTACCTCCGGCTTGGTCGGGCGTCCCTACAGACACAATTGGCCGTGTCTGCAGGTGAGGAGCCGGATGTAGGTATGTATCCTGGTCGCTGCACTAGCGCCTCCTCTGTTCGGTCGGGGTGCCTGTTCAAGGGGGAGGGGGAACTGGGGGGAATAGCGTGATCCTCCCACGCGCTACGTCCCCCTGGTGAAACTCCTCACTGTCAGGTGAAAAGAAGCGGCTGGCGACTCCACATGTATTGGAGGAGGCATGTGGTAGTCTGCAGCCCTCCCCGGATCAGCAGAGGGGGTGGAGCAGCGACTGGGACGGCTCGGAAGAGTGGGGTAATTGGCCAACTACAATTGGGGAGAAAAAGGGGGACAACCCCCCCCCCCAAAAAAAGAAAAACTACAAAAGGCATGCTCCATAGAAGTCTGTGCAGTAACACATTTTTGTTCTGGGTCTGCTGTTGTTTCATTATTTTGAATGTGTAAAGGCACTTGGGAGGCACGGTGCCACAGTGGTAAGCGAGGTCGTCTCACAGCAAGAAGGTCCTGGGCTCGGGCCTCGGGGTAGTCCAACCTTTGGGGGTCGTCCCAGGTCATCCTCTGTGTGGAGTTTGCATGTTCTCCCTGTGTCTGCGTGGGTTTCCTCCGGGGGCTCCGGTTTCCTCCCACAGTCCAAAGACATGTAGGTCAGGTGAATCGCCCGTACTAAATTGTCCCTAGGTGTGAATGTGTGTGTGTGTGTGTGTGTGTGTGTGTGTGTGTGTGTGTGTGTGTGTGTGTGTGTGTGTGTGTGTGGCCCTGACTGCTGGGATAAGCTCCAGCATCCCCGTGACCCTCAGAGCAGGATAAGCGATTGGGATAATGGAGGGATGGATGGAGGGATGGAGGGAAATGGCACTTGAAGCAAGGGTTAAATTATGTTTTGCTGTTGAACTACACGTGGAGCAAACTATATGAGATTGTGTGATATGATTGTGTCGTACTTATATGTACACAGTGGTTCTTGTGTTTTCTTTCAGAAATCAACCCATGTCTTGAAAGAAATGGAGACTGTCAGGTCAACGCCGACTGTATTCACACTGGACCCAACAAAGTAAATGCTGAGTCGTTTCATACTTACTGTGCCTGCATGTCTGCAGGTTGGTCATGTGTCTTATGCCCCTTGTCCACTGCATGGTGCCGGCTCAACTCAACTCGCTTTTTTTGCTTTTCCACTGGGCAAAAGTTAGGGACAGTACCTGGTACCAGGTACTGTTTTTGGTGCCACCTCCGTCGAGGTTCCAAGTGAGCTGAGCCTATACTAAAAGGTGACATGAAAATATCACTGTAAATAAATAAATATTTATGTGAATATAAAATATTCTAAAATGAATAAATAAATGAAAATATTTACATTTAAATATCAATAAAATAAAGAGATAAAATGTAAACAAAAACATAAATACAATTTATTTATATTTATTTAAATACAAATAAAATCTGAGCACTGATTGGCCAGAGAGAAATTGAACAGCTCTGTTTAGAACCAGGAAATGCCAAAGCGAGTCTTATGAAACTTGTATTATAGTTGATAATCTATCCATGTACAAAAAACATTTGTTGTCAGTGAATCTCTCAGTTACACTAATATTGTTCATGTGAAGCACATTTAGAGTTAGTCTTGTTGATTTTTTTGAAAATAAAACACTCGTGTGGGGCGAGTCAATGAGTCAGCATGCCCACAAATGACCAGCCGGGCTTCGCCGTGGGGGATACTATCTGCAGTGGACAAGCACATCCCAAGAAGTAAAGCGAGCAGAGTCGAGTTGAGCCGACACCATGCAGTGGACAAGGGGCATTAGACTGTTCTTGCTTCTTGCTGTGATTCAGACTCCTCTTTACATGTGCCCCCCTTGTGTAATTCTTATTGGTGTTCATTCATTCCCTTGTGCGATTCCTCTGCACAAGGTCCGTGAACTTGTACATAATTCTGGTCACGTTTGTGTTGACATGCTTTTCTAAATCGTGGTTTAGAAAATGGATCTAGAAAATTGTAAATTTGCACATTTTGATGTTTCTTTGTAGACATTGCCTTCCTCTGTAAATATGATTCGTTAAGAAGTTTACAGAGTACTGTGTAGCAAAGTTGTCTTTCTTATGTGCCTGTTTAATGGAAAATGTAAAGGTTCTTCCGTGTAAAGGTCTAATAGTAGGAATTTTCTTCTATCTAGTCTGTCATCTTTATAATCATGAAATAACATTTTTGTTCACCATCATCACTTTCATAAATATCATTGATCAACTTTTGCCATCGTAAAATGTTCTTTTGCTTATTATCTTTATCTAATATCATCCTTATTACTCTCAATGCTTTATTGACACGATAACGGTCAACATTCAACCTAATCAGGGCGTCCGGGTAGCATAGCGGTTCCGTTGCCTACCAACACGGGGATCACTGGTTCGAATCCCCGTGTTACCACTGGCTTGGTCGGCCGTCCGTACAGACACAATTGGCCGTGTCTGCGGGTGGGAAGCCGGATGTGGGTATGTGTCCTGGTCGCTGCACTAGCGCCCCCTCTGGTCGGTCGGGGTGCCTGTTCGGGGGGGAGGGGCAACTGGGGGGAATAGCGTGATCCTCCCACGCGCTACGTCCCCCTGGCGAAACTCCTCACTGTCAGGTGAAAAGAAGCAGCTGGCGACTCCACATGTATGGGAGGAGGCATGTGGTAGTCTGCAGCCCTCCCCAGATCAGCAGAGGGGGTGGAGTAGTGACCAGGACGGCTCGGAAGAGTGGGGTAATTGGCCGGATACAATTGTGGAGAAAAGGGGGGGGGGTTTACCTAATCTAATCCAATAGGTTACAATATAATATAATATAATACAATATATTATAACGCATAATCGGTCTCAAAGCCATTTGCCTGTCTGTACGATTCAGTTTCAGTGACAGATTTCTTCTCAATAATCTCCGTGTACAGACTGTCTGTGCTTGCAGTAATGGCTACACAGAACAGGGACAGAACTGCATCCTGTTCGATCTCTGTCAAAAGGTATCAACCTGCTGCGGTGTGCAGTTACCCATTTATTGTGTTGGCAATTTGTAAATCCATAAATGAAGTACTTTTGAAAAATCTTGAATGAATTGTACTTTGTGTATTACAAAACCAAGCAGAGTATTCTGTATAACAGCGCCTTTATGTTTTTACCAGAAAAATGGGGGATGTCACCGGTACGCCCGGTGTAACACCACCGGTCCCGGTGAGCGCTCCTGCAAATGCTTTAATGGATACAAAGGAGACGGCATCAACTGCAAAGGCCCTGTGGCGAAGGTGAGGGAAGCAACCGCCGTCAGTACCACGTTGACCACAGATCCGTGTGTGCAACCTCTTTTCACCGAATGTCTTCTTCGATTATTTCCTTCCCACAGGAACTCTTCTACAGGAAGTTAAAGGACTTTTACCTCGGCTTGATGGTAAGAGATGATCATGTCCACATCTGGGTGACACCGTTTCTTAACTGCTGGAAGACTTATCTCCATTTCTTAAAATCACTGCCAGCATATCCTGCCACCGTGAGGAAAAACTTGACCGGGGCTGAATTTTCCTTTTAGATAACTGAGATTTCGTTGCAAGGCCGCGGTCCATTCACCGTCTTTGCTCCGACCACAGAAGCATTTCTGAAAGAACAGAATGGCAAGAACAGGGTGAGAAAACCGATTTCCCGAATCGTTTGTCTGGATCAGCTGCGAATGCCCGAGACGATTAGAGGTGTGATTTTCTTTCTAGATCAAACCTTTGATGGCGAGCAAGCACAAAGAAATGTATGCCAATGTCCTTCGCAACCACATAGTGATGTGCCACACCCTCCTGGCCAGTGACCTGACCACCGCCAGAAACCTGACCACCGTGGCGGGGGAGGTCTTAACCACCAAGTTCTCTGAGGTGACCAAGTTGCTATCCTTGTTTCCCGGCGTGACCCATACCTTAGTCTGTATTAATTAATCTAGGTCATGATTTAACCTCCAGATAGCTGGTAATATATTTTCTTAGGGTTCACCTTAATCAAGACAAAGCATTTTGTCAGTAGTTTTTATGCATGCTCAATAGACGTAGACTGCTTGTATGTGTCATTGCCTCATATGCATGTCTCATACACACAAGGGAATGAAATTACATTTCACACGGACCTCAGTGCCACATAAAACCAAATAACACACAATAAATATTAAAAACAAAAAGTACATTAAAAACAAGAATTACAAGCATCACAAGCACACCTGTGCTTGTGATGCTTGTAATTCTTGTGAGAAAGACAGTCAAAAAGTCATTTTATGGAAGGTTTAAGTGTCCAGGCTGTTGAGAAACCTCACAGCCTGAGGAATGAAACTGTTGCATAGTCTGGTGGAGGCAGCACAGATGCTCCGGTACCTCCTGCCAGGGGGTAGAAGGGTGAAGTGGATGTGGGAAGAGTGGGTGGGGTCCTTCATGATGCTGACAGCCTTCCGGGTGCACCGTGCATCATAGGTGGCCTGGATGGATGGGAGAGCAGTTCCTATGATCTTTCCAGCTGTCTTCACTATCCGCTGTAGGGATTTTTGGTCGGAGGCGTCGCAGTTCCCATGCCAGACAATGATACAGCTGGTCAGAATGCTCTCTATGGTGTCTCTGTAGAATGTGATGAGGATGGGTGGGGGGAGACTCGCCTTCTTCAGACACTGTAGGGAGTGAAGATGCTGCTGGGCCTTCTTAGAGAGCGCAGTGACATGTGAGGTCCTCTGTGATGTGAACTCCCAGGAACCTATTACTGTTGACTCTCTCCATGTCCATACTATTGATGGTCAGAGGGGTATGGTGGGCGCTGGTCTTTCTGAAGTCAATAATGACCTCCTTAGTTTTCTCTATATTTAGGGAGAGGTTGTTGTTTTTGCACCTCGCCACCAGTTGATCCACCTCCGCTCTGTATGATGATTCATCATTGTTGCTGATGAGACCTACCACTGTGGTATCATCAGCAAACTTTATAATGAGGTTGGATCCAGTTAAGATCAAAAAACAGTTGAATCAGCTCATCTGGACACAGCGGTGAGCCGATCAATTCATTCTCCATCTGGTCTGCTGCTGTCTCCTATTCTCGGTATTTATTTTATGGCATTTAATGGATTGCAAAACATCTCAAGCCCAAACCAGATAATAAATCTAAAAATATTCTTACGCCACCACGCAGCCCCTGAATGGTAATGCAAAAAAAGGGAGGTGATGCAACCAGTGTTAAAGAAGCTAGCCAACATAGAGGCAATGCTTTCTGCAGGGTAACTACGATATATATATATATATATATATATATATATATATATATATATATATATATATATATGTATATACACACACACACACACACACACACACACACACTATTTGGTTATTGCTGAGACACACATGCTCCACTATGTTAGTGTTATACACAAATATGCCCTGGGCAGCATGGTGGTCAAGTGGTTAGCACTGCTGCCTCACAGCAAGAAGGTCCTGGGTTCGAACCCCAGGCCATCCCAGGTCCTTTCTGTGTGGAGTTTGCATGTTCTCCCCGTGTCTGCGTGGGTTTCCTCCGGGTGCTCCGGTTTCCTTCCACCATGAAAAAGACATGCATGTTAGGCTTAATACTCCTGTCTGTGCCCCTGAGCAAGGCAATGGAAAGAGGAACTGGAGTTGGTCCCCAGGTGCTGCAGCTGCCCACTGCTCTTATATAATAACATGGGTTAAATGCTGAAGACAGATTCGTTGCAAGAATACAATGTCAAATAAAGCGGCTGTCTTCTCTTTCTTGATGTTATTCTAACACGAGTTTTCCTCTCCAAACAAAGACACCTGCTTTTTTCAAGTTACGACAGACCAAAATGCAGTTTTGCAGTGGGAGCTTTTTACATTGACTGCTGTTTGCTAATGAGTTACTACTGTAGTCTCCTCTATCCTCTCTTCTCTGCTCTACTTTTCCTCCATCGGCACAAGATAAAGCTCTACTGTTCATCAGTATTTCAAGTTATTGTACTTATTCCCTTGACCCTTTATTTGGCTGTGCGTTTGTTTGTGTGTGGGGGAGTTCCTCATACCTTAAGTACTTTACTGATAGTAGAAACACATACATTATCATGCATGTCCACTGTTATTTTCAGGGCAGCCTCTTCATCAACCAAGCTAATGTGACCTACACTGATGACGTCAGCACCAACGGAATCATCCATGAGATTGACACTATACTGTTTCCATCCACACTGGGGAAAGAAATGGAAGCAAATGTGCAGGTACTTATGGGACTATGAATCTGACCGTAACGTAAAATCATGTGGAACAAATGGGCTGTTTAACTTTTTAATAAATAGATAAAAAAAATTATGTTATGAGGCTGCAGACTGAGAGTTGATTCTGAGTTAGCCTATGAACAAAGGGAGTTAGAAATAAACAAATGCTCAGTGATCACCAGCGAAGACTGTTGTTGTACTGGGCAGCTCTCAAGTGTAAATGTGGAACAGTGTGAATGTGTGGAACAGTGTAGATGCGTAGAACAATGTGAGTGTGTGGAAAGGTTTGGCTGTGTGGAACAGTTTGGATGTGTGGAACAGTTTGTCTGTGTGGAACAGTGTGGATGTGTGGGAACAGCATGAATGCGTGGGAACAGTGTGAATACATGGAACAATGTGAATGCATGGAACAGTGTGAATATGGAACAGTGTAGATGTGTGGAACAGTGAGAATGTGTTGAACAGTGGGAATGTTTGGGAACAGTGGGACTGTGTAGAACAGCATGGATGTGTGGAACAGTGTGGATGTGTGGAACAGTGGATGTGTGGGAACAGTGTGAACGTGTGGGAACATTGTGAAAATGTGGAACAGTGAATGTGTGGAACAGTGTGAATGTGTAGGAACAGTGAATGTGTGGAACAGTGTGAACGTGTGGAGCAGTTTGAATGTGTGGGAACAGTGTGAATGTGTGGGAACAGTGAATGTGTGGAGCAGTGTGAATGTATGGAACCGTGTGATCGTGTTGAACATTGTGAATGTGTGAAACAGTGTGGATGTATGGAACAGTGTGGATGTGTGGAACAGTGTGGATGTGTGGGAACAGTGAACGTGTGGGAACATTGTGAAAATGTAGAACAGTGAATGTGTGGAACAGTGTGAATGTGTAGGAACAGTGACTGTGTGGAACAGTGTGAACGTGTGGAGCAGTTTGAATGTGTGGGAACAGTGTGAATGTGTGGAACCGTGTGATCGTGTTGAACATTGTGAATGTGTGAAACAGTGTGGATGTATGGAACAGTGTGAATGTGTAGGAACAGTGAATGTGTGGAACAGTGTGAACGTGTGGAGCAGTTTGAATGTGTGGGAACAGTGTGAATGTGTGGGAACAGTGTGAATGTGTGGAGCAGTGTGAATGTATGGAACCGTGTGATCGTGTTGAACATTGTGAATGTGTGAAACAGTGTGGATGTGTGGAACAAAGTGAATGTGTGGAAACAGTGTGGAACAGTGTGAATGTCAGGAACAGTGTGGATGTATGGAACAGTGTGGATGTATGGAACAAAGTGAATGTGTGGAACAGTGTGGATGTGTGGAACAAAGTGAATGTGTGGAAACAGTGTGGAACAGTGTGAATGTCAGGAACAGTGTGGATGTATGGAACAAAGTGAATGTATGGAACAGTGTGGAACAGTGTGAATGTCAGGAACAGTGTGGATGTATGGAACAGTGTGAACGTTTCGAACAGTTTGAGTGTGTGGAACAGTGTGGATGTATGGAACAGTGTGGATGTGCAGCAAGGTGTTGCAGAAAATGAGCACACGTGCTCAGAATACTCCCCTGGGTAAATAAAGGATAAAAAATGGGGAGATAAAAGCATGAACAACTTACTTGTTCATTCATTCATATATTAATTCCTTCCTTCATTCTGTCATGTATTCTGTATTAAAGAGGCCAGAAACACTAAAACATTTTTTTTTTTTTTTAGGTATTAACTGATCTGTTGAGAGATGTTTCAGCCAGCAGACAGTAATAACAGACATGGACTCCACAAATAACTGCATCTACTGATGTGGAAGTCAGGCTGTTTTTTTAGGCACTAAATTATTTTTTGGAGGGGGACTGAAAATCCATAGTAAATGAATGTCACTGGATGTTTTGTGTAACGAATTTGCGTCGTCAGTTTTAAAACTGTTACAGCCTCCCAGTGTACATACAGACTGCACACCAGCGAGCCGTTGAACCATCTTAACACCATCGGCTGAAGAGCTGGGAGCTTCATGGCTCTTTAATAATCTATGTTGTTATTATTCACCAGTTAACTCTATAAAAGAAGCAGTGTCGTTGACTTGTACACAGTACATTAACTCATACATCCTTCTCTCAAACAACCCAACGCAGATAAATTTGACAGATGTGGCAGCTTGGCACGGTTATAAGACCTTCATCAAACTGCTGGAGGTAAGTTCAAACCATCTGCCTTGCTCTTAAGTGAGATGTGAGGCCACTTGAATATTGCATTTTATTTAAGACAAATATATTGAAAGTGGACGGGGCTTTTTTTCTCATTTGAGAGATGCAGTCATCCCTGAGCCTGCTCAGCCGATAAGCTTCTGTACTTCTTTCAAGTGGTCACAGTCTGACATGTATGCTTTATAAACCGGTACTAGATCAGGCCCATACTTTTCCTCCATGTCTACCAGGACACAGGCGTGATGGATTTGTTGAATGGCAAACTATACCATCCATTCACCATATTCCTCCCTTCGGACCGGGCCCTGGCCTCCCTGCCCCAGGAGCAGAAGGATTTCCTCTACAACCAGCAGAACCGAGCCCAGCTGCTGGAGTATGTGAAATACCACATCCTTCACAGCCAGAAGGTAAAGGCTGCGAAGCCGACGTGCTGAGCGGCAACGTACCACATCTTTTGGTAGTGTTTGTTGGTAGATACGTACAGTCTACTGATTAAGACTGACTGGCGGAGTTTTCTGACAGAATAGGTGACTTAAGGGGCGTCCGTGTAGCGTAACAGCCTATTCCGTTGCCTACCAACATAGGGCTCAGCGGTTCGAATCCCAGCGTTACCTCTGGCTTGGTCGGGCGTCGCTGCAGACACAATTGGCCATGTCTGTGAGTGGGAAGCTGGATGTGGGTATGTGTCCTGGTCGCTGCACTAGCGTCTCCTCTGGTCAGTGGGTGTGTCTGTGCAGGGGAGGGGGGACTGGGGGGAACAGCGTGATCCTCCCATGTGCTACGTCCCCCTGGTGAAACTCCTCCCTGTCAGGTGAAAAGAAGCAGCTGGCGACTCCACGTGTATCGGAGGAGACATATGGTAGTCTGCAGCCCTCCCCGGATCGGCAGAGGGGGTGGAGCAGCAACCGGGACGGCTCGGAAGAGTGGAGTTATTGGCCAAGTACAGCTCTCTTTACTTACTGTTGGTCATTCCTATAGCAATGTATTTTCTAATCTGTACATCGTATATCATATAGCATATCGTATAGCATATATCATATCACATCATATCATATATCATATCATATCAAGCATATCATATAGTGTCAGGATATATGTGTCATATTATGCCTGATATGAATTATATCAAATTTCGACATCTTTTTGCATTGGTAACCTGTAGAGCAGGGGTCGGGAACCTTTTTGACTGGGAGAGCCATAAAATCCAAATATTTCTAAATATATTTCATTGAGAGCCATATAGTATTTTTAACGTATAATAAATTAAATATGTCTTACTTTTAATGCGACTTCTGGTGCTGCATGGTTTTGCTGATGGCCTTGTAGTCTGGTTCATACGTGGTGAGGTTGAGCTTCATGCAGGCGTTGAGGCTTCCATCAGTTAAACGTGAGCGTAGGTTGGTCTTAATGTTCCTCATATGCGAGAAAGACTGTTCACATGCATATGTAGAGCCAAACATGGTCAATACGGCAATACTCACACGCTGCATTGTGTGGTATGTCACAGGAAGCTCGTTCCAAGTTTTAAGAATCAGCTGGTCTTCAGGTTGAAGATTTTTAATTTCTGTCCACTTGTGTTCCCTCGCCAGCTCTGCTCGCTGTCGCGCAAGACTTTCCAACTCTCCATTAAGTGACTTGAACTTACTCATCCACATGTCTGATGCCTTCAGGTCAGCAACTTCCAGCTCAAAGTCTCCGATAGAGACCCCGGGGATGCATGTCAGGTCGATTTTGTCCACTGCACACTCATGTGGATGAGTGATGAACTTGAAAAGACCAGTGCGCGCACGAAATTCTCCAAAACGTGCTTTGAATGACTGCAGGAGATTGAACGTAAAGCCAGCTAGCTGCTGGAGATCCAGATGTTGAGTGGAGTCACTTGCTAAGCATGCATCTCTAAATTGTTGCAGTCTTTCAAAGTGCAGAAGACGACCTGTTTCAATGTCCCTGAGAAAGACTTCCAGCTTGCTTTCAAATGCAAACACTGCTTGTTGAAGGGATGAGATTGTATTTCCAATACCTTGCATTTTCACATTGAGCTGGTTCAGATGGCCAGTTATGTCCACGAGATAGTGAAACTGCAGGAGCCAGTCAGTGTTGTCTAGCTCAGGATGCTTGACGCCTTTCATTTCAAGAAAAGTCCGGATTTCACTCAGGCAAGCTGCAAAACGGCTGAGCACCTTCCCCCTTGACAACCAACGCACGTTGCTGTGTAAAAGCAGACCGGGATAATGATTACCAACTTCTTCTAACAGAGCTTTAAACTGGCGATCATTTAAAGCTCGGGCAACAATAAAGTTGACCACTCGAATGACCAGAGACATCACCTCGCCAAGCTCCTGGCCACACGTCTGAGCGCAAAGCGCCTCCTGGTGCAGGATGCAATGAAAACTTAGGATGGCTCTCTTTTCATGTTCACGGAGAAGCGCTACAAATCCTTTGTTCTTCCCCAACATACAGGGTGCACCATCAGTACAGACAGAAATAAGTTTATCCATCGGTAGTTTTTTTTCTTTAGCAAACTCCATGAAAGACATGAATAAATCCTCTCCTCTTGTTGTCCCTTTCATTGGCAAAACAGCCAAGCTTTCCTCACGCAGTGTGTCACCTGCAGCATACCTGGCAATGATACTGCACTGAGATAGATGGCTAACGTCTGTTGACTCATCTAACGCGAGAGAAAAGTATGTCCCGGCGTTTATGTCCTTAATTTGTGTTTCCTCGACTTGATTTGCCATCATGATGCTACGATCGTGCACAGTTCTTGCTGACAGGGGCATGTCTTTTATTCGTTTGATTATCTTGTCTTTATTTGGGAAGTCATCAAACAGTTCATTGGCCACATCAAGCATGAATGTTTTGGCATACTCGCCATCTGTGAATGACTTTCCATTCCTTACTATTGCCAAAGCCCCCGCAAAGCTAGCGGAATTCCCGTTACCTTGCTTGGTCCACACACGTAGTTGCTGCTGACTCGTCTGCACTCTCCGCTGTAGCTCCTCGCATGCCCTTTTCCTGCTGTCCCCCGCTGGATATTTCGATGCAAATGAAGCATGGTGCGTATCGAAGTGCCGCTTTATATTTGACCGTTTCATCGATGCAATTTTATCATTGCATATTAGACATACCGCAGATCCTGCTCTCTCCACAAATGCAAATTCCTCTGTCCACGCAGCCTGGAATGCACGGTAATCATCGTCTTTTTTTCTTTTCGCCATCTTTTCCGTTACAAGGGTTGAAGCGGATAAACTAGTTGGCTATCTGATAAAATTGATTTCTTAAACTTTACAATGACCCGGACATGCTCGCGAGCCATTGGTTCCCGACCCGACCCACGGGTGACCCGTGACCCGTGAAATTTATCTTCAAAACTAATTTCTGTTTACTTTAAAATGACACAGTATTATTAAGAAATATCACAAGTATTTTAAAATCAGTTCCAAACTGATTTTTTTGAAAAAAAAATAATTTTCAACTCAAAATTGTCTGGGAGCCATATGCCGTCACCGGAAGAGCCATATATGGCTCGCGAGCCATAGGTTCCCGACCGCTGCTGTAGAGAATGGACATAGATTCTTTATAAATCATTATAAATCCCACCTTGTCTTGCTAAACCTCACTGCTTGTCCTCCATTTGGACTGTTTGCATCTGCTCAGCTTCGTTGAAAAATGAGTCTAGGGCAAACACGTCCATGAGGGATGAAGCTCATCTCTGTCCACATAGAAATTTGCGTTCTGTAATTATTCAAGTAAAACCCTGTGACATTTTGGTCCTTTAGACCTTCAACAGACATGAAATCATAATGAAGAGACTTTACATATAGGAGGGCAAATACGGAGACATGATGAGCTGGAATACCCAGTTTTTGGAAAATCAAATTTGCATGATTTCCTGTGTTTGGTACTGGTAGTTCACACCACAAATGCACCACACCTCAGTTCACTTGGAAACGGACAGAGACTCACCCTTTTGGGGCATCCAGGTAGCGTGGCAGTCTATTCCATTGCCTACCAACATGGACATCGCTGGTTCGAAACCCCGTGTTGCCTCCAGCTTGGTCGGGTGTCTCTACAGACACAGTTGACCGTGTCTGCGGGTGGGGAGCCGGATGTGGGTATGTGTCTTGGCTGCTGCACTAGCGCCTCCTCTGGTCGGTCGGGGCGCCTGTTCGGGGGAGGGGGAACTGGGGGGAATAGCGTGATCCTCCCATGTGCTACGTCCCCCTGGTGAAACTCCTCACTGCCAGGTGAAAAGAAGCAGCTGGCGACTCCACATGTATCGGAGGAGACGTGGTAGTCTGCTGCCCTCCCCGGAACAGCAGAGGGGGTGGAACAGCGACCAGGATGGCTCAGAGAGTGGGGTGATTGGCCAGGTACAATTGGGGAGAAAAAGTTGGGGTGGGGGGGTGGACTCACCTTTTTCAGGCAGTCTGGATATGGGTGTTTGGGCTGCACCAGAGTTCAAATGATGTTGTTCACATCAGCCCAAACAGAGCAGACTAAAAGGGCCAACGCACCAGATTTAATTTGCACCACAGCAGACGTGTTGGGCATGAACACAGGCTACAGTTCTGCCTAAATGGCCGTCCGGTCTACTTGACAAACACTGCATTTATCCCGTATAAAAGCCGGACCATGTGTCTGTCTGTTCTGTCGACACCCTGACTCCTGTCTAGGTTCATCCCGTTGTTGTAGTTTCTTCGCTTGTCCACACCTCCTCTCGTTTCCCCACCCCAGGTATACGCTACAGAGCTGGCCCACCTGGTTTCCGCCAGGACTCTCCAGGGCTCGCAGCTTTCGTTCGGCTGTGGAGGACTTGACAAAATTGTGAGTATGGAGAATCAGTTGCTGGAAAACAGGGAGGAGGAATTACAGACTTACTGGGATTTACTGTCTTGTCTCGTGACAGGGGGAGATCTTCATCAACGGTGGAACTTGCCGCATCATCAAGAGACACCTCCTTTTCAAGGAGGGCATCGCATATGGTATTGACTGTCTGCTGACTCCGCCTAGTCTTGGGGGTCGCTGCGATGAGCAGAAAAACTTTGAACTTCAGGTACATTTTCGGCCTATCGCAGTGATATCACGAAACTAACCATATGATGGCGCCATAGGTGTACAAAGCAATCACTTTAAATGGAATTATGGAGACTGATGTTTTTTTTTCTTATCTGTCTTGCGGCTACAACAGATGAATTGCGGGCCTTGCACTTCCTCCTCGACCCGCTGTCCTGGTGGGTCTATAGTAAAGGTACCTAGATCTATCTTCACTTACCTAGTTACCTTGTTCTCATATGAGATATGTAGATAGTCCAATACTTTTAGGTCATTCGGATACTGTGGATGGATCATATCACCTTTAGTTTGTAGTCCACTTTCAAAAGTTATCTTCATGTTATTATTTTATATTGAGCCTCCCACCAAGAGACATTCCCAGTATCGGCGAACTTATGTAGCCACCACTTATCTTGACCTCTGCCCAAGCACCCTCATGTTGTGCTGTTTCTGTGTTCATGTGCTGTTTCTGTGCTCATGTTTTGCTGTTTCTGTGTTCATGTTGTGCTGTTTCTGTGCTCATGTTGTGCTGTTTCTGTGTTCATGTTTTGCTGTTTCTATGTTCATGTGCTGTTTCTGTGTTCATTTTGTGCTGTTTCTGTGTTCATGTGCTGTTTCTGTGTTCATGTTGTGCTGTTTCTGTGTTCATGTGCTGTTTCTGTGTTCATGTGCTGTTTCTGTGTTCATGTTGTGTTGTTTCTGTGTTCATCTTGTGCTGTTTCTGTGCTCATGTTGTGCTGTTTCTGTGTTCATGTGCTGTTTCTGTGTTCATGTTGTGCTGTTTCTGTGTTCATGTTGTGCTGTTTCTGTGTTCATGTTGTGCTGTTTCTGTGCTTATGTTGTGCTGTTTCTGTGTTCATGTTGTGCTGTTTCTGTGCTTATGTTGTGCTGTTTCTGTGTTCATGTTGTGCTGTTTCTGTGCTTATGTTGGGCTGTTTCTGTGTTCATGTTGTGCTGTTTCTGTGCTTATGTTGTGCTGTTTCTGTGTTCATGTTGTGCTGTTTCTGTGCAGATGTGCTATTGCTGTGTTCATGTTGTGCTGTTTCTGTATTCATCTTGTGCTGTTTCTGTATTCATGTTGTGCTGTTTCTGTGCTCATGTTGTGCTGTTTCTGTGTTCATGTTGTACTGTTTCTGTGTTCATGTGCTGTTTCTGTGTTCATGTTGTGCTGTTTCTGTGTTCATGTGCTGTTGCTGTGTTCATGTTGTGCTGTTTCTGTGTTCATGTTGTGCTGTTTCTGTGTTCATGTTGTGCTGTTTCTGTGTTCATGTTGTGCTGTTTCTGTGCTCATGTTGTGCTGTTTCTGTGTGTTGTGGTCAGGAGGTGCAGCAGTGTGATCTGCCCATGGTGTTTGTCAGTAAGAACACGGGCTGTCGGACCATGTGTACGGTCAACTTCTGGCAGTCAAAGTGCTGTGCTGGCTACTATGGGCGAGACTGTCTAGGTAAGGCCTATACACTTCATCCCTCCGAGATGCATTCACAAAAAAGATGTTCGGGGCATCCAGGTGGCGTAGCGGTCTATTCCGTTGCCTACCAACACGGGGATCATCGGTTTGAACCCCTGTGTTGCCTCCGGCTTGGTCGGGCGTCCCTACAGACATAACTGGGCGTGTCTGCGGGTGGAAGCCAGATGTGGGTATGTGTCCTGGTCGCTGCACTAGCGCCTCCTCTGGTTGGTCGGGGCGCCTGTTCAGGGGGGAGGGGGAACTGGGGGGAATAGCGTGGTCCTCCCCCGTGCTATATCCCCCTGGTGAAACTCCTCACTGTCAGGTGAAAAGAAGCGGCTGGTGACTCCACATGTATCGGAGGAGGCATGTGGTAGTCTGCAGCCCTCCCCGGATCGGCAGAGGCAGTGGAGCAGTGACCGGGGCAGCTCTGAAGAGTGGGGTAATTGGCCAAGTACAATTGGGGACAAAAAGGGGGGGGAAAATGTTCATCTTGTCCAATCATGTAGCTCTCTGTCTGTTTGTCCAGCATGTCCCGGTGGGATGGGCAACGTTTGCAGTCTCCACGGACTTTGTGATGACGGTCATCTTGGTAACGGCACCTGCACATGTGACACGGGTTTCCAGGGCATGGCCTGCGAGATGTGCAGCCAGGGACATTATGGACCAACCTGCAAGGGTGGGTAGCACAGCTCCGTCGGGGTGTGGTCATTGTCTCTTGTCTGTGGGGACGTTGCTGACATGCCTTGTGGGTGTCCCATCCTCAGCCTGTAACTGCACAGAGCAGGGCTCGTGTGAGGAGGGTCTGAAGGGGACCGGATCCTGTTTTTGTGAGCAAGGCTGGACCGGGCAGCGCTGTGAGATCCAACAAGGTCTGTGGGCCATTGACATCTGTTACCTGTTATAATGCTTAATAACAGTATTGATAGCAACTGATTGGCAACCCCCCCACCCCTTCAGCAGATGTCCCTGTGTGCTCCCCCGCCTGCTCTCCGAAGGGAGTGTGTAAGGAAAACAACACCTGCGTGTGTAGGCCTTTCTACGAGGGAGATGGCTTCACATGCACAGGTGAGGCTGGAGCAGCATACCCACACTCCATTTCCCAAAGTTTGCCTCCATTATAAGCTTCCTCACCATAACTCCGGGTACCCTGCTGTCTGTTCCCTTCCAGTGGCGGACTTGTGCAGCACGTGGAATAGCGGCTGTGCTAAGGATGCCAAGTGCATTCAGAAGGGAGAAAAGGTGAGCTGTCTTTGCCCAAAAGGCCACACTGGAGACGGCTTCTCCTGCCAGCCCATAGACCCCTGCGCTGATGAGGGCAACGGGGGCTGCCATGAGCACGCTACCTGCACCATGACGGGACCGGTGAGAAGAGACTTCACTTTCCTCTTGGCCCTAACCGTGGTCTTCAACTCAAACTTTAAATATCGTTGACCCTGTAGATCCATGTGTCATCTTTGATTTACCATCAGGAACTGTTGCCATGCGGTTTATAGTTCTGCCAGACTTTCTGAATTATACTATGTTGTAATGATTTCACTCTTAAGCTGATTCTTTCCCCCATTTTCCCCCCAGTTGTATCTGGCAAATAACCCCACTCTTCCAAGTCTTCCCGGTCACTTCTCCACCCCCTCTGCCGATCCGGGAAGGGCTGGAGACTACCACATGCCTCCTCCGATACATGTAGAGTCACCAGCTGCTTCTTTTCACCTGACAGTGAGGAGTTTCACAAGGGGGACGTAGTACATGGGAGGATCACGCTATTCCCCCCAGTTCCCCCTCCCCCCTGAACAGGCGCCCCGACCTAGCAGAGGAGGCGCTAGTCCAGCGACCAGGACACACACCCTAATCCGGCTTCCCACCCCCAGACACGGCCAATTGTGTCTGTAGGGACGCCCGACCAAGCCGGAGGTAACACGGGGATTCAAACCAGCGATCCCTGTGTTTGGTAGGCAACAGAATAGACTGCCGCGCCACCCAGATGCCCGTAGCTGGTTTTTAAAAGTGGTGCCCCATTTCATAGTTGCATCTTGTGCATTCTACTTGTCAACAGGGGAAAAAGAGGTGCGATTGCAAGGACAAATACATCGGTGATGGCGTGTCCTGCGAGGTAAAGGACCTGCCCATTAATCGCTGTCTTCAAGACAACCAGCTGTGTCATCAAGATGCCCAGTGCACAGACCTCCATTTTGAGGGTATGACGAAACACCACTCTGCTTTAAGTTTGATGTAAGATGTGATATGTGCATGTGTGTTTTACCGTTGTTGTGATTTGAGTGTAGATGCCACGGTGGGCGTGTTCCATTTCCGCTCGAACAAGGGTCAGTACAAGCTGAACTACACTGCTGCTCAGGAGGCCTGCGTCCAAGAAGGTGGCAGCCTGGCCTCGTACACACAGCTCTCATACGCTCAGCAGGTCAGCACAATTCAGTTCAGTTCAGTTGAACTCTTGATTATTACATCATCAGAGTCACTGAGCCGGCAAATAAATTTATACATGAGATTTCTTAGAAGAGCCTGGAAGGTGTTGACTCCTGCAGCCACACACATTTCACTTGCACTACGCCATCTAGGTCTTTTTAGTAGTATTCTCGTAACATCATCATTATAAGCTACTCGAAGCCTCTGTAAGCTTGTTTTTTATAGTTTGACCACAGGGGGGCAGTATAAAGTGGTGTACAATATGTAGTGTGACCACAGGTGTGCAGTATCAAGTGGCGTACAATATGTAGTTTGACCACAGGTGTGCAGTATAAAGTGGTGTAGAATATGTAGTTTGGCCACAGGGGTGCAGTATAAAGTGATGTACGATATGTAGTTTGACCACAGGGGGGCAGTATAAAGTGGTGTGCAATATGTTGTTTGACCACAGGGGGCAGTATAAAGTGGTGTACAATATGCTCTGAACAGAGACATCTTCACACTAACTGAACACATACAAACTTGCATGAGAGCGTATTTGCTTGTGCATACATCATGCAGCGTTGCCTGTAAATATCATCGTCTGTCATTTGTTCAGTAATATAACGTCCAAGATATTTCACCTTATTACACACCCCAAGATTATTATCAGACAATTTAAAATCAGGACATTTCAGATAATTGACCTCTTTGGTTCTGTGGGTCATGACAACACTCTTACTAGCATTGTGTTTGATATCGTGCTCCATACCGTACACAGAACATATATCAAGGAGCTGCTGGAGACCAGCGCTACAGGGACTAAGAATGACAAGGTCATCTGCATACATGATGTGGTTCACCAGTGTTACAGGCTTTCAAGTACAATAACAATATTGATAATAAAGATAATATATATTGCTTAACACATTTTTCATTGACTGAGAATCACTTAGGACAGCATAACATGAACAACAAACATAAACAAAACAAAACAGAATGTAAAACAATAAGAAAGCAATGATGATACGACTAAATAGTTAGTCAGTTACAGATAATAGTGTACAAAATAAGGAGTTTGCCGGCAGAGGCAAAGGGGTACTTTTAGGCCCCCGAATTCATACACACAAACAACACAACTACAGCTTGTACTGTGTGAGTAGTGACGCCATGGACATAAAACGTTCTAACACTAGCCCCTCCTCCTCACGCCGTAGGCGGGTTTGAACATGTGTGCTGCCAGCTGGCTGGATTCGGCCAGGGTGGCCTACCCCACCACCTTCTCCAACCCAAACTGTGGTTTTGGACATGTGGGCATCGTGGACTACGGCATTCGCAAAAACCTTAGCGAGACATGGGACGCCTTCTGCTTCAGAGTCAAGGGTAAGGTGAAAGACAGGAAAGAGAAAGAGTGAGGTACTCAGTGAGAGATAGATAGATAGACAGATATCAATTCATTTCAAGTTTCGCTCTGTTAACTGGTGAGGAGTGACTTGTTATATTAAGACAACGGTGGAAGTGTGAGAGACTTGTAGAAAAGTGCACAAAAGGTCTATCGGTAACGTGACTAACTGTACCGGGATTGTTGTTTTCATAATGGAAGGTAGTTTCAGACACTTCTCAAAACATACTGAGTCTGTTAGTGCCAAAACGAGCTCTTTTACTGGACGTTATTTAGTAAAGCACCATATTGCAGCACGGTGCCCAGCAGTCAGATGCTCAGTATTGAATCAGTTAAAAGAGTCTGCTGCCTATTGCTTGGTTTGATTCCTTACCTCAGGAAAATAGGTCTTACGCTAAAAAATACTGAAGTTTTCCTTTAAGAAAATGGAGGGGGATGGGCGTCCAGGTAGTGTAGCGGTCTATTCCGTGGCTCGATTCCCCTTGTTAACTCTGGCTTGGTCGGGCGTCCCTACAGACACAATTGTATGTGTCTGGAGGTGGGAAGCCGGATGTGGGTATGTGTCCTGGTTGCTGCACTAGCGCTTCCTCTGGTCGGTCAGGGCGCCTGTTCAGGGGGAGGGGGAACTGGGGGGAATAGCGTGATCCTCCCACATGCCCCTGGTGAAACTCGTCACTGTCAGGTGAAAAGAAGTGGCTGATGACTCCACATGTACTGTAGGAGACATGTGGTAGTCTGCAGCCCTCCCTGGATCGGCAGAGGGGGTGGAGCAGCGACCGGGACAACACGGAAGAGTGGGGTAATTGGCCGGATACAATGGGAGAAAAAGGGAGGGGGCCAAAATAAAAGGAAATGGAGGGACCACCAAAACACCTGACCTGACTGTTTCGTGATTTTTTGTCCCCTGTTCCAGAGGTGAAGTGTGAGTGTAAACATGGCTACATAGGTGATGGCTACACGTGTACAGGAAACCTTCTTCAGGTCCTCAGCTCCAGACCCTTCTTCTCCAATTTCCTCACTGTGAGTGTCTCAGCCAGACTGTCAGAGATCAAGCCAGACTGACATACATTCTGTCTGTTGTGGAATAACAGTCGACTTTCTTTCCTACTCAAAGCAAATCCTGAACTACTCGCTGGTCTCCGTGTCTGGGAAAGAGTTCGTCAAACGCTTGAGCAACCTGACCGTCCAGTCCACTCTGTTTGTGCCGGACAACATAGGCCTGCCTGAGAACCAGGTGAGTCGCTTGCCTCACACGTTTACACAAATCCTCAAACACAGACACACATACGGGCGAGAGGGATTAAAGTTTTCCGTCACTACGACGGATCTCCGTCGATTGGATTCCAGAGTGGCCACGTATGAGATCAGTAGATCCGAGGGGGGGAAAGCGAGGGGAGGGGGTGTCACAGGACTGAGGAATCGCGCTACCAGGTGATGGGTGGCTGTTTTGTGTAGGCATACAATCTACTTGGATGTCAGTTAGGCCATAATATTCTCAAATGTCTAATCCGTCTTTTGACTAGGGTGCTGGTGACGTAGGTTCGTCCCCCGTGTCCATTTCAAACAGGCTGTAGGCTATAACGGTATAATGTTATTTAAATAAAATTATTTTATTTACAGTAGCCTACTTGTGAGTTTTACCAAACGGTTGTCTACTGTCAGTCCCTTATGTTGCAATGGAGACATATCGGGTAATGGCTAGCCTACTGACGCTACTGGGAGACTGGGCCTTCTCTTAGCCTACTGACTAAAGCCACACTGAAAGTCACACACTTCCTCTCTTGACAATACAATAATAATAATAATAATAAAATAATAATAGTGATGATGATGATAATAATAATAATAATAATAATAATATAATATAATAATTTAATGATAAAATAATAATAATAATAATGTAAAATTACGAAACAATCGGCGATGATAATATAACCCCACGGTGTATGTAAGTAGGCTAATCAATAATGATCTATCATCGGACACGTGCACATTCAAGCCGACGTTAGATTTACACCAAAATATACATTTATAAACTTGAAAAAATACCCCAAAACCCCCAAATTATGAGTCTTAATATCCAGCAAGCGATTGAAATAGTTCACATATGAATAAAGTTCATCAAGATTCCAATCAAAGTCAAAGTTTGTGATGAAGGAGGAGCGAGAAGCTGCGGTTCAAAAGGGGCAACCTGGGGCGTCCGGGTAGCGTGGCGGTCTATTCTGTTGCCTACCAACACAGGGATGCCGGTTCAAATCCCTGTGTTACCTCCGGCTTGGTCGGGCATCCCTACAGACACAACTGGCCATGTCTGCGGGTGGGAAGCCAGATGTGGGTGTGTGTCTTGGTCGCTGCACTAGCGCCTCCTCTGGTCGGTCGGGGCATCTGCTTGGGGGGAGGGGGAGCTGGGGAGAAGAGTGTGATCCTCCCACGCGCTACGGCCCCCAGGTGAAACTCCTCACTGTCAGATGAAAAGAAGCGGCCGGTGACTCCACATGTATCGGAGGAGACGTGGTAGTCTGCAGCCCTCCCCAGTTTGCTTTTATCATAAGATAAATAAAAACATATGCGCTGAAAAGTGAAAAGTTATGCAGATGATTAATTTTTTTTGCATGACTTAAAACTGAGTCAAACCTTGCAAAAAGTACGAGTTTTATGTCATAGATTAAAAAAAGCATTGAAATTATGTAAAAGTAAACTGCAATAGAAAAGCTGTTCAAAAGAATCTTCTCCCCTAAAATGCTGCTGGTCTCAAGTATTTAAATAAGATGTGGGTTAAAGCCTTTGTACAACTTGATGGCTGCATTATGGTTTTACATGGGGCGGTGTTGAAATCTCATAATTTTACTTGTTTAGCGGGCGTCGAGGGCTCAGGGCGTGTACACACTGTCACCTTTTTCTCAGATACCTCTGCTTTTTACATGAAAATGTGGGAAGCGGCCGCACGACGGAAAAAAAAGCAGTCGCTCTAAAAAGGTGGTTGCAGCACCCGCCTTTTCTAGAAAGAAAAAAGCTGGACAGTATGTACATGCCCTGATGTAGCGGCCTCTTCTGGAACTTGTTTTATACATTGTAGATGGGGAACATGACTTGGCCTGAAAAAACATCTCCAGTCAGAAGAATTGGTTCTGCTTTAATCCCTGCACACATATGAACATGTCTGCCTTTGTATGGATGTATCTGCATAATCCTTCACAAGTGTTTCATGTGTTTATGTGTAGACCCTGTCTCAGCGGGACATCGAGTATCATCTCTCTGAGGGCCAGGCTCTGGCACTCAGAGATCTAAAGAACGGCAGTCGGATCAGAACCCGGCAGGGCAGCCTCACTGTCTTTGGCATCGTAGACTTCCTGAACCCCACAACTCTGGTCAGTCTCCCCACTAACTTCCCTCACTGTGCGCCTCTTGTTTGCTTTTGGACGAAGATGTCCTTGTTGTTGTCTGCTTATTCTGCTGATGGAAAAAAACCTTTAAATCTGTCTAATCATCTTCTAGTCCTCCTGTTACATCAATGACCGCTTTGTGACAGACTCGGACGTTCAAGCGTCTAATGGGATCATCCACGTGATCCGGGGACCCCTCATAGCCCCGCCTCCTCAGCATGTGGTGAGTGACTTCATACTGGGACTTTGCATGCTACATTAACTGTGAAGTGAATAGTCTTTGGAAACAAACTACTAGAAAACAAAATAATTAGGTCCACATGAACCAACATTCTGAAAACTGACTGCTGGGATACGTCCAAAGTGATGGTTGAACTTTAATTTTCCACGTTTGACGTCTGACATTGTCTGCATTTGGTCCTCTAGCTCCACGCGGGACACAAAGCAGGGATGGGAATTGGAGTTGTGGTACTGGTTATGCTGGTGGCAGGAGTCATCTTTGTAGGTTACCACTTTTACAGCCACCAAGCCAAGCCCTTCCAGTTCCACTATTTCAAGGTCAGAGCAGGATTGTGTCTCTTTGTGTGTACTTGGTTCGTACCATGCGCATGCTAGAATACATTTCGTGTACCTGACCTTTGCCCTCTGCCCTTTGCCAGGAGGAGGAGGAGGAGTCTTCAAAGCCAGATTGCAACCCTAGCATCTGTAATCCCGTGTATGATGCATCTGCCGACCCTGTAGAGCCCACCCCCTCTGACCACTCTGTAAGTCGGAGATTATCTCACCTTCTTTAAGTGGTTCTTTTTCCTGCATGTTAAATCAAATCAAGTCACCTTTTTTGAGCCCTCACCAGTGAGGCTCTCAACACAGTCACAGTCAAAAGACAGCAGGTGTAAAGAAAAGAAGCCACTTTATTTTGTCATTGTACAGATTAAAATTAAAATGTTTCTCTGCATTTAACCCATCCTATTGTATAGGAGCAGTGGGCAGCTGTGGTACAGCGCCCGGGGACCATCTCCAGTTCTTTTTTTTCTTATTGCCTTGGTCAGGGGCACTGACAGGAGTATTAACCCTAACATGCATATCTTTTTAATGGTGGGAGGAAACCAGAGAACCCAGAAGAAACCCACGCAGACACGGGGAGAACATGCAAACTCCACACAGAAAGGATCTGGGATGGCCTGGGGTTCGAACCCAGGACCTTCTTGCTGTGAGGCAACAGTGCCAACCACTGGACCATCGTGCCACTTTTTTTATTATTATTTAAAAGAAGAAAGAAGCTGAGAGATACACTCACTGGCCACTTTATTAGGTACACCTTGCTAGTACCGGGTTGGACCCCCTTTTGCCTTCAGAACTGCCTTAATCCTACGTGGCATAGATTCAACAAGGTACTGGAAACATTCCTCAGAGAGTTTGGTCCATATTGACATGATAGCATCACGCAGTTGCTGCAGATTTGTCGGCTGCACATCCATGATGCGAATCTCCCGGTCCACCACATCCCAAAGGTGCTCTATTGGATTGAGATCTGGTGACTGTGGAGGCCATTTGAGTACAGTGAACTCATTGTCATGTTCAAGAAACCAGTCTGAGATGATTCGAGCTTAATGACATGGCGCGTTATCCTGCTGGAAGTAGCCATCAGAAGATGGGAACACTGTGGTCATAAAGGGATGGACATGGTCAGCAACAATACTCAGGAAGGCTGTGGCGTTGACACGATGCTCAATTGGTACTAAGGGGCCCAAAGTGTGCCAAGAAAATATCCCCCACACCATTACACCACCACCACCAGCCTGAACCGTTGATACAAGGCAGGATGGATCCATGCTTTCATGTTGTTGACACCAAATTCTGACCCTACCATCCGAATGTCGCAGCAGAAATCGAGACTCATCAGACCAGGCAACGTTTTTCCAATCTTCTATTGTCCAATTTTGGTGAGCCTGTGCGAATTGTAGCCTCAGTTTCCTGTTCTTAGCTGACAGGCGTGGCACCCGGTGTGGTCTTCTGCTGCTGTAGCCCATCTGCCTCAAGGTTCGACGTGTTGTGCGTTCAGAGATGCTCTTCTGCATACCTCGGTTGTAATGAGTGGTTATTATAGTTACTGTTGCCTTTCTATCAGCTCGAACCAGTCTGGCCATTCTCCTCTGACCTCTGGCATCAACAGGGCATTTTCGCCCACAGAACTGCCGCTCACTGGATATTTTCTCTTTTTCGGATCATTCTCTGTAAACCCTAGAGATGGTTGTGCATGAAAATCCCAGTAGATCAGCAGTTTCTGAAATACTCAGACCAGCCCGTCTGGCACCAACAACCATGCCACGTTCAAAGTCACTTAAATCACCTTTCTTCCCCATTCTGATGCTCGGTTTGAACTGCAGCAGATCGTCTTGACCATGTCTACATGCCTAAATGCATTGAGTTGCTGCCATGTGATTGGCTGATTAGAAATTTGCGTTAACGAGCAGTTGGACAGGTGTGCCTAATAAAGTGGCCGGTGAGTGTACATACAGACTATTATTAGGCACCGGGCCTGTCATCCACACGACATATTACGACGTGACATGTGTTAACTCTGCTAGTTATATCGGCTGTTTATACGCACACGACCTCTCATAAGTTTGCCCTCCACAATATCTGATCTAGCACCGACAAAGCCCCTCTGGTCAATGACTACATCACAGAGCACAAACTGGACTACTTATGTCTTACAGAAACCTGGCAGTCACAGAATGACTTAAAACAAAATTCAGCAACTCAACCAGGATTTCTTTATATGTGCAAACCTCAGTCTTCAGGCAGAGGAAGCAGCCTCGCACTGATCTGTCGCGATAGTATAACACTAAGACCACTCTCTCTACCTGATCAATCCTCCTTTGAACTGCTGGCTGTTAAGCTCTATGGACCTACACCCATCGTTATTGCTGCTCTGTACAGACCACCTAAGGCATTGAATATTTTCATCACTGAACTCTTGACAGTTTTAACCACGCTTAGTGCAATGTCTCTGAATATAATCCAAATGGGGGATTTAAGTGTTCATTTTGATAACAAAACTGCTGAACTACCTATCTCTGACCCTAAAGCTGTGTTAGTCAACACCAACCGACTGCTCAGTAAATCAAGGGTGCATCATATGTGTTAGTCAACACCAACCTACTGCTCAGTAAATCAAGGGTGCATCATACCATATCATACCACAACATTAGATATGTTAATCCAGATGATCTCAGCAGTTTAATTACCTCGAATGCCATTCCTGCTCCCACCTCCCCACTCCCTGATTTTATGGACTACTACAATAATATTTTATCTTCTGCACTCGATACTTTAGCCCCCCTGAAAACATGGGTTGTCTCGTTTGCCCATACTGCTCCCTGGTACACACCTGAATTACGTCAGCCCAAGGCAATAGGTCAGCGCCTTGAGAGGGTTTGCAGCAAGACTGGACTTAATGTTCATAAACAAATGTATTCGAGATCATTTACTCCATTACAAAAATGCTCTTTCAATAGCTAGAGCTACCTTGAGAACAATAATCTCTTTGAACAGTTCCAATCTGACTTTCACCCCAAACATAGCACAGAAACAGCCCTGGTTAAGATCATTAATGACCTCCTTTGTGCAGCTGACTCCGTTCTACTCCCTATCCTCATCCTCTTTGACCTCATTGCAGCCTTTGATACTATATCCCATCAGCTCCTTATGGATCGTCTGGCTAGCATTGGAGTTGGGGGTATTGTGTATCAGTGGTTTGCTTCCTACCTTACAGACAGGACACATTTTGTACAAATTCAGGATTACCGGTCGGAAAGTTTGATAGTTCCTCATGGAGTTCCACAGGGTTCAGTGTTGGGGCCACTCCTGTTTATTACTTACCTCCTCCCTCTTGGCAACATCTTTGGGCACTATGGTATCCATTTCCACTGCTATGCTGATGATACACAGCTTAATGTGTCCACTAAGCCCACATCCACTCTCACCTCTAGTACCCTCAGTGCTTGTTTCCTTGATATACCGATAAGTATGACTAACAATTATCTGAAATTCAACAGCAGTAAAATTGATCTATTCTTCATCTCATCACATCTTATCTCAGCCAATTCTTTGGGGTTGGGTCGTGGTGGCAGCAAGCTAAGTAGGGCACTCCCTACTTAGCTTGCTCCCTCTCCCCAGCAACACTCTCCAGCTCCTCCTGGGGGATCCCAAGGCGTTCCCAGGCCAGATAGGACATGTAGTTTCTCCAGTGAGTTCTGGGTCTACCCCGGGGTCTCCTTCCAGTTGGACATGCCCAGAAAACCTCCAAAGGACGGCGCCCAGGAGACGTCCTGATCAGATGCGCGAACCTCCTCAGCTGGCTCCTTTCAATGCGAAGGAGCAGCGGCTCTACTCCAGGCTCCCTCCGTATGTCCAAGCTCCTCAACTGAGCTGCTTCAGGAGACCCCTGGGCCAACTAAGCCCCAAAGGCCTCCTTCTTCAGCCTGAAGGCTTTTCTCACCGCCGGTATCCACCAGCGGGTTCTTAGGTTGCCACCTCGACAAGCACCAATGACCTTATGACCACAGCTCTTATCAGCCGCATCTGCAATAGAGTCTTTCAACATGGCCCACTCAGACTCCATGTCCCTAGCCTCCCTTGGGATACACAAGAACTTCATCCGGAGTGGGAGTTGAAAATCTCATGGACAGGGGCCTCCGCCAGACATTCCCAGTTCACACTCACTACATGTTTGGGTTTGTCAGGTCTGTCCGGCAGCCTTCCCTGTCATCTGATCCAACTCACCACCAGGTGGTGATTAGTTGACAGCTCTGCTCCTCTCTTCATCCGAGTGTCCAAAACATACTGCCGCAGATCTGATGATACGACCACAAAGGCTATCATCGATCTTCGGCCTAAGGTGTTCTGATATCAAGTACACTTGAACTACCTTATGTTCGATTATGATGTTTGTTATGGCCAATCCAAGACTCACACAGAAGTCCAATAACAAGGTACTGCTCGGGTTCCGATTGGGGAGGCTGTTCCTCCCAATCATACTCCTCCAGGTTTCTCCATCATTGCCCACATGAGTGTGGAAGTCTCCCAGCGGAACTATAGTCTCCCAGGAATTTTATCCAGGACACCACCCAGAGACTCCAAGAAGGCCGGATCCTCCTCCTGAGCTACTCTTTATTGGCACTAAATCTACACTCTCAATAACTAATATTTGCTCACTCCCTGTTGCTGGAGCCACCATACCTGTCTCCTCTCAGGCTAAGAGACTCGGTGTTATCCTAGGTAGTACCTTTTCCTTTTCCAGTCATATAAATCATGTCGGACTGCCTTTTTCCATCTGTGAAACATCTCCAGACTATGCACTCCACGGAAGTCTTAGTCAATGCTTTGGTCACATCATGCATTGACTACTGCAATGCGATCTTCGCAGACATCCCCAACAAACTTATTTACTGACTCTAACTCATCCAGAATTCTGCAGCACGGATCTGAACATGTCTCTCCCTTGCTGATTCAATTAGACTGGCTTCCTGTGTAAACAGCGGATTAACTTTAAAATGTTATTATTAACATTCAAAGTTCTTCATTTATCCCCTGCTTATATGACAGACCTTCTTCAGACTTACACTCCATCTCATTCCCTGCAGTCTTCACCAGCAGGTTTATTGGCACTACCAGCCATCAACCTCAGCACAATGGGTGTCAGGGCTTTCTCCTATGCTGCACCCAAACTCTGGAACTCCATCCCCCATCACATGTGCTTACTGGACTCCATTACAGAATTAAAAACTGCTCTAAAAACACACCTTTTTAAGCTAGCTTACTCACCTTAACAGCATTAACAGCATCTCTGTTAATGGTAATGATCTCTGTATCAAAGTCATTTTTAACTTCTGCTGGTGTATGCTTTATTGCTTATTGTGTTTTATTGTTGATAGCTGTTTTTACTGCTTTTTTTATTGTATTTGATGTAAGCTGACCTAGCTTATATCATCATGAAAGATGTCTTTAAATAAAATTCTCATTATTATTATTAGAAGTACAAAAAATAATTATTGGATGACAAAATGGAGTATTGAAAAGCAACTAAGCAACAAGTGTGCTAGTGTGTGAAGGCTGTTGTTACTTTAGTTTGAATTTCTTTACCAAACCTCAATGCTATCTACTTTCAAGAATAACTAGTTTCGGCACATTCCTGACGGTTACAGATGTTGTGTTGAAGGGAATGCTGAATGACGGTGGATTTTGTTTTGTTTTTATTTTCCAGACAGAGGACAAACATGAGGTGGTGAATGGTGGCTCTTATGACTTGCTTCAGAACAGCTGAGACCAAATCAAGACCTTCTCAATGTGTTTACATCAGAGAACCCCTGCTGCCTTTTTTTGTAAGATGTACAGAGTGACTGGACATTTTCTGGCATATTAGGGAAAGTTTCTCCTCTGAAGAGGATAATGCGAAGGTGAAGGAGAAAGGGAGCTTGTATTCCCCCTCCCAGGAGGAGGAATGAGCAGGAGACAATGTCATATCAGCAAGGTAGAGTCTGAGCTACAAGATCTGGACTTCAAATTCATCGCAAAAGGAAAAAAAACCAAAATAGACTCTTAGTGCTCATAGGACCGTGTTACCTATTATATCTGAATTCTCATGTATTGAGCATCATTCACTCCACTTTCTTACTCCCAGGTTTGTCGTTAAACCCCAAATCAGGATGAAAATCCGTTCCTTGTCATGTACTTTTCCACTGATGTGAGCTGTATCGATAAGTAAATGTTTTACTTTGTATTTCAGTCTGGAGAATGCCAATGACAATACAAACACAATTGTTAAAAGCATCTTCAAACTTAGGTTTATTTGGAAAGGAATCGTTTTTAATCTACCTTTATCAAATAGTAATTGTGTGGATTTATCTGCCAATGTGTCATTTATGTTAATTTGTGAAATAAATGCAGTTTAAAATTGCTTAATTCATCTGCCTTTGGTTTAAGTAGTATTTGTTTGGAGGACACTGCACAACTGGTGGTCAAGGTATTTTGCATTTATTCTGATCAACAGTTTAATTTTACAACACAAAAAGTTTGCAGTGTGTTTTGGTTGAGAGTCCAATAGATTAATGCTGCTGCTGCTTCTTCTGTTTCTTGTTGTTGTTGTTGTTCCCTCCCTGTTTCCCAGGGGTCGCCACAGCGGACTTGAGAGTTTCCATCGGCACCCTGTAGTGTCTTTAATTATTCGATTTTAAGTTGTCAGTTTACATTAGATCTGAAATCAGAATTGCTTTGCGTTATATTAGCTGCAAAACTGGGACACATTTACAATGTAGAGCTGCTTCTCTTTTCCACCCTCTATATAGATGGATGACAGGATGGATAACCAAACTTAGTCATCTAAACGTTACACCACATTTTTAACACTTTCCTTTTCAGGTAAAATAACAAATGGGTAAGTCACATTAAGTCAAGTCAAGTCAAGTTTATTTATATAGCACATTTAAAACAACCACAGTTGAACCAAAGTGCTGCACAAGCTTAAAATACAATACAAAATAAGTAACGCATATGAATGTAAAAGTTAAATGTAAACAATAAAACGCAAGAGTAAAAGTATATTTCCACAATAAAATCACGGTGTCTAGCTCAACTTGAATTGAATGCCAGCGAGAAGAGGTAGGTCTTTAACCAAGATATAAAAGTCTCTGGGGTCTGAGCAGATCTTATGTGTATTGGTAAGTTGTTCCAGAGATCAGGGGCAGCAACTGCAAAGGCTCAGTCACCCCTATTCTTAAGCCTGGACCCTCGGAACATGTAAGAGCATCTAGTTTGCTGACCTGAGTGCTCTGACTGGTGTATGATAATATATTAGCTCAGATAAATAAGATGGTGCCAGCCCATTTAACGACTTGAAAACAAGTAATAAAATCTTAAACTGGATCCTAAAACAGACAGGAAGCCAATGAAGGGAGGCCAGTAAAGGCGTTACGTGATCACGTTGCTTCTTTCCTGTCAGCAGGCGAGCAGCTGCATTTTGTACAAGCTGCAGGCGACGAAGCGACGACTGAGCTATGCCAACATACAATGAGTTACAATAATCTAGACGAGAGGTAATAAATGCATGAATTACCCTTTCAAGATCATTTGGAGGGAGATAGGCCTTTACTTTTCCCAGAAGTCGTAATTGAAAAAAACTTGTTTTGACTACTGAGCTTATTTGTTTGTCAAAGTTAAAAGAGCTGTCAAAAATCACCAAGATTCCTAACAGAAGAGTGACTAGGAAGCTAAAGGGCCAAGAGCACTATCATAACCATCCAGCAGATCAGGCTGTCCATATACAATAATTTCAGTCTCATTTTGATTTAATTTCAGGAAATTTAACTCCATCCATGTTTTGACATCCTTTAAACAACTCAGCAAAGCCTGTATAGAATCTCTGCTGTTTGTTCTTATAGGCAGATAGATTTGCAAATCATCAGCAAAACAATGAAAAGACATATTCTGTTTTTTAAAAATGGACCCCAAGGGCAGCATATACAATGAGAAGAGAATGGGGCCCAAAATTGAGCCTTGGGGGACCCCACAGTTAAGTGGGGCCGCAGCTGAAGAGAATTGGTCTATATGGACAGGAAAGCTTCTATTTGACAGGTAAGCCTTGAACCATTCTAGAACAGTACCTTTAATGCCTACACATAGCTCAAGACGTGATAAAAGAATATTATGGTCAACCGTGTCAAAGGCAGCAGTCCGGTCCAAAAGCACCAGAACAGTGGAGTTCTCAGAGTCCACAGTTAAAAGAAGATAATTAAAAACTCTTTAAAGGGCTGTTTCAGTGCTGTGACGTGATTTAAAACCAGACTGGGACTTTTCAAAAATGCCATTAATTTCTAGGTGCATTTGTAATTGTACATAAACTGCTTTCTCTAAGACTTTTGAAAGAAAAGGCAGCTTAGAAATTGGCCTAAAATTAGAAAGAACAGAGGGATCAAGATTGCTCTTTTTGATGAGGGGCTGTACTATAGCATGTTTGAAAGCAGCAGGAATGCAGCCTGAGAGAAGAGAGGTGTTTATCAAATTTACAATACAAGAACCAACAGTGGTAAAAACATCTTTTAACAGTCTGGGTGGAATACTGTCAAGGGGGCAATCTGAAGGCCTCAAATGGTTAACTACCTCAGATATAAAGGAGGGGGACACGAGCTCAAACTGCTCTAAGACAGCTGGGCACATAGAATAAATAGGATCTGAGGCCAAAGAGGATGGTGAGGCCCTAATAGCAGAGATCTTATCTGTAAAAACTTTAAGAAATTTTTCACAGAGCGTGGGCGTTGGCACGACGCAAGGAGACTCACGTGGATTTATAAGAGAGTTAATAGTATTAAAAAGAACCTGAGGCCTATGACAATTGTTGGACAGAAGGTTCGATAGAAACTGTATTTTTGCAGATTTAATGGCTCTCTGGTACGCTGATAAGCAGTCTCTTAGAATTCCTAAGGAGACATGAAGTTTGTCTTTCTTCCGCTTTCTCTCAGCAAGTCTACATGTGGTGTCATTGAGTCATGGCTCTGTCACTGGTTTAGGGCGTTTGGTTCTAACAGGAGCAAGCAACCAAGTCCAGTATGTCAGTGCAGGTAGAGTTAAAAAGAGTGGTAATGTCATCAGCACTGAGATTACAAGAGTCATCCAGGGTGTGAAGCATAGAATCTTTAAAAGCAACAGAAAACTGAGACGCCGTCAAAGGGTTAATTGTGCGCAGGGAGCGTGCAGGGAGCGTGCCGGGGCGCGCGGTTTAACCTGAGAACAAGGCAGCGTCACAGTAAATAACACAGACAAATGGTCCGACATACGTGCATCACATATTTCAGTGATGCATACATTTAAACCAAAGGCCAACACAAGGTCCAGTGTGTGACCCTTCTCATGCGTCGGACCAGTCACCAATTGAGTGAGATTAAAAGAGTCAATAAGATTCAAAAAGTCTTTGACCAGAGGTCTGGATTCACAGCAGACATGGATATTAAAATCACCGACAATTAAGAAACTGTCGTAGTTCACTATAATCCCCGCCACAAAGTCTGAATTCCAGAATGAAGTCCTTATTGAATTTTGGTGGACGGTAGACCACTGCGCACAGCACGGGACAATTACACTTTATTTCAAAAAGCTGCAGCTCGAAGCTGGAGAAGCTGTCAGACGGAGTCTGTCGGCAGTGGAAGCTGGGTTTAAATACAGAAGCTAGACCTCCACCTTTGCCAGTGGTCCGAGGCGAGCTGATGAATAAACAGTCAGGGGAAGAAGTTCAGAAAATGGGGTGAACTCACCAGCGTGAAGCCGGATCTCGGTCAGAAACATAAAATCCAATTCCCGAGAGGAAAAGAAGTCATTCAGCAGAAACGTCTTATTGGCTAGCGACCTGGCATTAATGAGAGCCAGACGGACAGTAAGCTCCTCTTTGTCCGACGCTGAAGCACGATCCAGCGGGCGAATGTTCCTGTTATCCACGCCGCCTCTGCGGGCTCGCGTCCGCCTGGGATAAGGAGCCTCCACCGGCAAGTGAAGTTGGCCCACAGCAACGCCAGGAACAACAGGCAGGAGCCATCGAACCGGAAAAAGGCGATAACCACTGCGAAGGAGGCGAGGGTCATTTCCATGGGAGGACGTTAAGTAAGCGTTGGTTCTCACTCGAACACCACCCCGCTTTCCCCGTCTCCTAGGGCGCTTCCTACGGGGAATAGCACAAGGTGGGCGGCGCAGGTATGCCGGTAAAGCCGAGAGCAATGGAGGAAGGTTTGGAAACGGATCTCCCAAATTGTGCTTTAACAGCAACTCATGGGACGCTCGGATATTGAGAAGCGCTTGGCGATCATATACGAGTAGAGCAACGACATCATGACAGCATATGCGGCAAAACAGAACCATAGCAAACAATGCGCCAAACAGACCCGACAGGCGGCTCGCCGCACACACTAGCGCCATCTTGCCGGAAGTCAGATCCCTAAGATATTGCCACACCTAGTCATTTAAACATTAAACAATATTTTCAACACTTTCCAGTACAGGTATACTGCATAACAACAAACAGGCAAGTCACATTATTTCCTTTTCAGGTATCCCAACTCGATGTAACTTTCTGATGTGGTGGACACGTATTGGGGACAGAATTCAACCCAGGAACTAAGGGTTAAGTCATGGTTGCCCTGGCAGGTTAACGCAGGGTTAAGTTATGGTTGTCCAGCCAGTTTTCTGGTTATTCTTGCCACCTCCGCTCAGTCGAGCTGTGGTTTTGTTTGTCTCGCTGATTTACCGTGGATTAAAGAAAGTTGCCTACACGGCTAAAGTGTGAACCTACGGTCTTCTCCGTTACTTCGGCTCTACACTGGTGACCCCGACGTCGGTTTTCGGATAAGTTTTCTGAAACCACACACATTATGGCTACGAACGCCGTTGCAATTAAACTGCCGGAGTTTTGGGAGTCTTCCGCGGCTACATGGTTCGCGCAGGCTGAGGCACAGTTCGCGCTCAGAGACATAACAGCAGACGAGATCAGGTACTACTACGTATTGGCAGCGCTGGGGTGCGCTACGGCTTCCAGGATTAGCGGTTTCATAACCAACCCACCGGCCGATGGTAAATACGCCGCACTTAAACATATCCTCCTTGAAACTTTTGAACTTGTCAACAACGGAGAGAGCACGTCGCCTCTTCGCAATTCAGGGCTTGGGAGATGGCAAACCATCGGAGCTAATGAGCAGGATGTTAAACCTACTGGGTCAAGAAAAGCCATGTTTCCTGTTTATGGAGCTGTTTCTGCGCAACATGCCGCCCCACGTCCAGACTGCGCTCGCTAACTCCACCATCACTGATCCCCGTGAGCTGGCAAAGGAGGCTGACCGATTCTTCGTCGCTACACAACGTTCCTCCCATGCCGGGGTGCTGGCTCCTACCTTCACTGGCCCCCCCGCCGACATCGCGGGCGTGGCCCGACGGTGACGCCACAGCATCAGACCGCTACAAGCCCTCTGGACTCTGTATGTACCACGCTCGATTTGGTGCGAAAGCTAAACGGTGCCGTTCCCCCTGCAACTACAGGCCGACGGGAAACGAGAGGGCCAACACTCAGTAGTGGCCATGAGTGTTGGCGATACGAGCAGGCTACTCTTCATCCTCGACACCATCTCCGGTCGGCGATTTCTTTGTGACACGGGCGCACAGAGAAGCGTGCTCCCTGCTACTGACGTCGACATCATGGGCGGGGAGCGGGGCCCCCAGTTGGCGACGGCTGACGGCAGCCCTATCCACACCTACGGCGTGCGGTCTGTAGAACTGTGTTTTGGTGGACAACGTTTCACGTGGGAGTTCGTCATGGCCAATGTAACGCTTCCCCTCCTCGGAGCTGATTTTTTGTGCGCTTACGGTTTACTAGTGGACATTCAGAACAGCCGTCTGGTCGATGCCTTAACCTTCTCCTCCTTCGCATGTACGCGGAGGGAAGCGGCCTATGCAGGTCTAGCCAACTCTCTCTCAGAGGCAGACAAGTTCACCCGCCTCCTCGCTGAGTTCCCTGACCTCACCCAGCCTACCTTCTCTGCACCCACCGCTAAGCATGGGGTGGAGCATCACATTGCTACGAAGGGGCCCCCGGTCTACGCCAGAGCCAGGCGTCTCGACCCCGCCAAACTCGCCATTGCCAAGTCTGAGTTCGAGCACCTGGAACGCATGGGGATCATCCGCCGCTCTGACAGCCCGTGGGCGTCCCCACTCCACATCGTCGCTAAGCCTGATGGAGGTTGGCGCCCATGCGGGGACTACCGCCGACTAAATGACGCCACCACGCCTGACCGCTATCCTGTCCCGCATATCCAGGACTTTTCTGCAAACCTGTCTGGCAAATGCGTCTTCTCAAAAGTCGACCTGGTCCGTGGTTATCATCAAGTTCCCGTGCACCCCTCAGACATCCCCAAGACAGCGGTGACAACCCCATTCGGCCTATTTGAATTCCTACGAATGCCATTTGGACTGAAAAACGCGGCCCAGTCCTTTCAGCGGCTGATGGATTCAGTGCTCCGTGGCCTTCCTTTCATCTTCGTCTATTTGGACGACATACTCATCGCCAGCGCCTCCGAGGAAGAACACCTGTCCCATCTTCATGCCCTCTTCACACGCCTCAGCCAGCATGGGCTGATCGTCAACCCGGCGAAGTGCCGGTTCGGGCTGACAGCCATGGATTTCCTCGGGCACCGCATCACTGGGGACGGGGCAGTCCCCCTGCCCTCAAAGGTGGAAGCGGTGGCGGCCTTTCCGCGCCCCCAAACAGCTCGTGCGCTCAGGGAGTTCATCGGGATGGTGACATTCTACCACCGCTTCATTCCTCGAGCCGCCTTTATCATCCGGCCACTGTACGAGGCGCTGAAAGGCATGTCCCCCAACCAGGCGGTCGACTGGACAGCAGAGCGGGACCGTGCGTTCACCGAGACTAAAGCTGCGCTCTCCCAGGCTACCCTGCTAGCGCATCCTTCACCTACAGCGCCTATTTCCATAACCACGGATGCATCGGACTATGCTGTTGGTGCGGTTCACGAACAGTGGGTGGGGGGGGCTTGGCAGCCTTTGGCCTTTTTCAGTCGCCAGCTTACACCCCGAGAGCGCAAGTATAGTACTTTTGACAGGGAACTCCTCGGTCTCTGGCTCGCCGTCCGGCATTTCCGTTTCCTGCTAGAGGGCCTCGAGTATACTGCGTACGTGGACCACAAGCCCCTCACATTTGCCATGTCCAAGACGGCCGAGCCATGGTCCGCTCGCCAGCAGCGACAACTCTCCTACATTTCGGAATTCACTACCGACATCCAGCACGTCGCTGGTAAGTCTAACCAGGTAGCTGACTGCCTGTCTAGGGCAGTGATTGGAGCGGTCCACCTAGGCCTTGACTATGCACAGATGGCTGCTGACCAGGCCACGGACCCGAGCATCCTCCGTCTCCGGGCCTCCGACACGGGGCTCCGCCTGCAGGACGTTCCTTTCAGCGACACAGGTGTCACCCTCCTGTGTGACGTCTCCACAGGACAGCCCAGGCCCATCGTCCCGCACAGCTGGAGACGCCCCGTATTTGAAGCTGTGCACGGCCTCTCTCATCCAGGCGGTAAGCCATCCGTGCGCCTGACCTCTGCTAAGTTTGTGTGGGAGGGACTTAAGAGAGACGTGAAAGCATGGGCCGACTCGTGTGTTGCCTGTCAGCGGGCTAAGATACACCGCCACATTAAGGCGCCCCTGGAACGCTTCGCAGTGCCGGAGAGACGATTTGACCATGTCCACGTCGACCTGGTTGGTCCCCTACCCCCCTCCCATGGGTTCACCTACCTCTTCACTGTGGTGGACAGGACTACGCGCTGGCCTGAAGCTGTTCCCCTGGCATCCACGACGTCTGCTGATGTGGCCCGGGCTTTTATTGGGTCGTGGGTCTCTCGTTTCGGTACGCCTTCCGACCTTTCATCTGACCGTGGGCCACAGTTTACCTCAGAGCTATGGAATGCTGTGGGTGAGGCTCTGGGCGTCAAGCTTCATCGCACTACCGCCTACCACCCTCAGGCGAACGGCCTATGTGAGCGCTTCCACCGGTCCATGAAGGCTGCGCTTCGGGCTACTCTCAAGGACTGCAACTGGGTTGACAAGCTCCCATGGGTCATGCTGGGCCTGCGGACCGCCCCGAAGGAAGACCTACAAGCCTCCTCTGCGGAGCTGGTGTACGGCACGCCGCTGCGAGTCCCAGGCGATTTCATGCCCAATGCAACGCGTCCCTGGTCAGCTGTGGACCAACGAGCCTCCTTGCTGGACGGGGTCAGAGCTTTCACACCCGTCCCTACCGCCCAACACGGCGCTCCGGTGTCCCAGGTGCCCCCAGGTCTGCAGTCAGCGGACTACGTGTTCATCCGTCACGACGCACACCGCCCCCCTCTGCAACCCCCTTACGACGGCCCCTTCCGCGTCCCGGAACGGGGAACTAAGCACCTGGTGGTGGATTTTGGGGGCACGGCCGAGCATGTTTCAGTGGACCGAGTTAAACCCGCACACCTGGACTTGACACAGCCGTTGGAGTTAGCCCAACCTCCTCGTCGCGGTCGTCCCCCGGCTCCGCCTCCTCCCCCCGTGGAGGCCCGAGCTGCCTCGTCTGCTCCTCAGGCCGACCTCCACAGGCCCGCGTCAATGCCTCCCAGAGACACTCCGGCCCCTGTTATCCGGAGCCGCCGCGGACGGCCTGTCGTCCACCCGCGCCTGCCTGACTTCGATTACTAGGGCGAATTCTGGGGGGGCTCATGTGGTGGACACGTATTGGGGACAGAATTCAACCCAGGAACTAAGGGTTAAGTCATGGTTGCCCTGGCAGGTTAACGCAGGGTTAAGTTATGGTTGTCCAGCCAGTTTTCTGGTTATTCTTGCCACCTCCGCTCAGTCGAGCTGTGGGTTTTGTTTGTCTCGCTGATTTACCGTGGATTAAAGAAAGTTGCCTACACGGCTAAAGTGTGAACCTACGGTCTTCTCCGTTACTTCGGCTCTACACTGATAAGTTTTCAAATAACTCCACACTTCAATGTCTTGCAGGATATCTCTAACGAAACTCAAAGTCTTGTTTTTTTTTTATCCTACAAGTCCATTATATAACTTCCTGTTCTCTATGCCTGCTAGACCTGCGCATGACCGGTGTTTCAGTCGTTGGGGTCGGTGGAGGAAACTCGGTTGAGTGCACGTCAGGATACACGACAGGAGGTGTCACTTCAGCACCTGCCTGTTCCTGAAATGTCTCCTGAGTCTTCAGCAGACTTCTCCGCAGTACCTGTCCATCTTCAGTCCTAATGGTACATGACCTTGGACTTACTTCTTTCAGGACCATTGCCTTTCTGTTCCATGCAGAGGGCTCTTCGATTCTAACCACATCATGTTCTGAAAGAGGTTTCAGACTCCTGGCAGCCCTGTCATGGTTCTTTTTCTGTTCCCACTTGAGCTGCATGTGTTTCTGTGTCAGTTCCCTGTTTTCCTTTTTTTTGTGCAGTTTACGGTTCATGAGGAGCTCCGCAGGTGACGCTCCACATGCCAGAGGTTAGGACCGATAGGTCAACAATGCCAGGTAAGGGTCTGAGTTGGTTTCAGTGGCCTTTTTCAGGAGTCTTTTGACAATTTCCACTCCTTTCTCTGCCTTCCCATTTGCCTGTGGATGGAGAGGGCTTGATGTGGTGTGTTGGAACCCATACTGTCCTGCAAACATCTGAAACTCCTGGCAGCTGTACTGGGGGCCACTGTCACTTTGCACTGTCTGAGGAATTCCATGTCTGGCAGAGATGCTTTTCAGGTGAGTAATAACACTGCTTGCAGATGTGCTGTTTAGCTGTGCGATTTTAAGATAGTTTGAGTAATAGTCTATTACTAAGAGAAAGTCCTTTCCATTCAGATGGAAGAGATCTGTTCCTACTTTTTGCCATGGCTCGGCTGGCATTTCTTGAATCAGCATTGGCTCTTTGGTTTGCTTGTAATGGTGTCTTTGACATGTGTCACATTTACTAATCAGTGTCTCAATGTCTCTATTGATACCTGGCCAATAAACAGCTTCCCTAGCCCTTCTTTTGCAATTTTCAATGCCAAGGTGACCCTCATGGATCCGGCTGAGCATCTCTTGGCATATAGACTCTGGAATGATAATCCTGTTTTGCCTCAGCAGTAGGCCTTTGACCACGCTCAGCTCTACCCTGATAGGATAGAATTGTGAGAGTTCACCTTTTGTCCACCCATGTTGGAGGTTGGCCATCACTGTCTGCAATGTCACGTCTTTTTTCCGTTTCTTGTGCAATCTTCTTGTACACCGTGTCTGACACTGGGAGGGAGGAAGCAGTCAAGTTAACATGCATTTCCACATCCACCGAGATGGTGCTGACCTGTGTCTTTGTGACTGGTGCAGGTGCTCGGGACAGTGCATCAGCCAGAATGATGTATTTCCCCGGCGTGTAGACTAGATCCATATCATATCTTTGCAGCCTCATCATCATCTGCTGGATCCGGGGAGACATGTAGTTCAGGTTTTTTCTGAAGATTGAAATGAGCGGTTGGTGATCTGTTTCTGCTGTAATAGTGGGTAGTCCATAGACATAGCCATGAAACTTCTCACATCCACACACTAACCCTAGGGTCTCCTTTTCAATATGGCGTATCGTGTTTCAGTCTCTGTCATTGCTCTGGACGCATATGCCACTGGTCTCCCAATTGTCATCGTCGTCAACCTGGAGAAGCACAGAGCCCAATCCGTCTTTGGATGCGTCCGTGTAGACTTTTGTTGTGTGAGAGATCGAAAAAGGTAAGCACCGGCTCTGTGGGAAGTGTCTCTTTAAGTTTTTTTCATTCTCTGTCATGTCTGGCAGTCCACTTGAACACTGCCTTTGTGCAGCAGATCTCTTGATACAGACCGTTTTTGCAGAGATTTGGGATGGACTTGCCTAGGAAATTTATCACATCCATGGCTCGCAGTACTCCCTTCTTGTCTGTAGGTGGGGGCATGCCCAGAATGGCCTGTACTTTTGGAGCAGTCTGGTTCCACTCCTTTTCCAGACAGCTTGTCACCTAAGATGGGGATTCGAACCGGCGATCCCCGTGTTGGTAGGCAAAGGAATAGACCGCCACGCCACCCTGACTTAAGTGTGTTTGCTAACCTTTATTTACCCCATATTTCAACATGGGTTAAATACTGGACTAGTGATATCACGGTTTATAATGGGAGGATTTATGTAGCTTACTTGTTCAGACAGACAAATATGAAAATAATTCACGGAAAATAAGTTACTGAAAGGAGGTTTCGGCATGACTTTTATTACAGTAAAAGGCTGAAAATATTGCTGTTCAATGGTCAGACAACTTGACAGGTAAACATAATTTTGCACCAAAGAGAAACACATGATTCAAAAGGTGAAAGTTGAAGAAATTAGAAGGCAGGTCACTCCCATCTGGTGACTTTGGAATGGTTTAAAACAACTGAAGATGATTTATCTTCATATAACCATGGTTAATGGTACGCAATTAATTAACCCAGTGTTTTGTATCCGGGATTACTTGAGAGCTTCTGGTCTGAACAGTATTCTTTTCCATTACAACAAAAATCTCAAAGTATTAAATTCCAATAAGAAACAAATAAAACCGAACCTCATTTTTAAATGAACGAGGCTGCCGTTAACATTCAAGATGTACCAATGCCCTCCAGCAGGTCCCTCTCCACATCTGACCCCCGGCAGGTCCCTGTCCACATCTGACCCCCGGCAGGTCCCTCTCCACATCTGACCCCCGGCAGGTCCCCCTCCACATCTGACCCCCGGCAGGTCCCCCTCCACATCTGACCCATGCCTGACCACAACTGATCAGAGGTTACGGTCAGATTAGCCTTCCTTGTGTAGCCATTGGTATCAATGCAGCTATGTGGCATAGTCAAGCTCATCGTGGCACGATTGTGAAGTTATTTGACCTCTTGACATAATTGAAAACGATCAAGTTCTCGTTTGTTAAAACACAAGTGCATCTAAACTAAGGAACAGGCAAAGGAGATAAGAGAAGAAGACGGACATCTACACAGTAAGTAAGAGGTAAAACTAAAATAAAGCGCTTTGAATCGGCATGTGAATGTGGTGAAAGGGTGCGGTACACATTCTGTATAGTCGGTAAAGCTAGCTAACTTAACGTAAGGACACAGCATCGGTCGCAAAATTTGTAAAAGCAGCATAAGAGGGCTGTTTGACAATTTACATACGTATGTAAAAAAAACAAACCTGAGATTTCAATCTACGATATCCATCCTGAGACATGCTTATACTGTATCATGCAATTTCACAACAGCCATGTAAAAAAAAAAAGCGCCAAAACATCACTTTCTCTTCCTGGGGCTCCGGTCGGAATGTTGTCTGGCCTCCTCAGAGTTCTCCTTGTTGACTTTGAGGTTCGAGCCCGGCGTCTTGTTTACCGAGGATGAGGCTTGCTCCTTTGGCCTCTTGGCCTTTGTTTCCACTGGAGGGGATTTGGTCCTTCGCCTGCCCAGGCCCCTAAACAGCATGGACCTGAGGAGGCAGATGGTGGCCACGGTGGCCAGGAGGGACCAGTTCAGTAGAGGCCCATGTACAGTCTGAACGTGGTCTCTCACTTGCTTTAAGGCCCGGGCCATCAGACAGTCATGGCTGGGCTGCACGGCGGCTTTCTCCTGAACAAAACAACAACGCACATATGAGAATTTTTGCAGGTGTAAATCACAATATGCTTTTATGTCATGCCAATCTGAAAACCAATGCCCTCCGTCAACATCCGTCAGTGAACGTGCACATGGTTCAAGTCCAATCCATCCATTCACCCATCCATCCATCCGTCTGTTATCCGAACTGCTTATCCTGCTCTCAGGGTCGCGGGGATGCTGCAGCCTATCCCAGCAGTCATTGGGCGACAGGTGGGGAGATACCCTGGATAGGCCACCAGTCCATCACAGGGCACACACACATACACACACCTAGGAACAATTTAGTACCGCCGATTCACCTGACCTACGTGTCTTTGGACTGTGGGAGAAAACTGGAGCACCCGGAGGAAACCCACGCAGACACGGGGAGAACATGCAAACTCCACACAGGATGACCCGGCTGGGAGGACTCCCAAGGTTGGACTACCCCGGGGCTCGAACCCAGAACCTTCTTGCTGTGAGGTGACCGTGCTAACCACTGCGCCACCATGCTGCCTTCAAGTCTAATCCATTTGAGATAACTTTGCACAAATCACCCAGAATTAATATTAATACATATATTGAAGTGCTTCAACATTATGATGTATTTATTGCTGAACCAGGTTTTTTTTACCCCCCCCCCCCAATTGTACTTGGTCAATTACTCCACTCTTCCGAGCCAGCCCGATCTCTGCTCCACCCTCTGCCGATCCAGGGAGGGCTGCAGACTAGCACATGCCTCCTCCAATACATGTGGAGTCACCAGCCGCTTCTTTTCACCTGACAGTGAGGAGTTTCACCAGCGGGATGTAGCACATGGGAGGATCACGCTATTCCCCCCCAGTCCCCCCACCGAACAGGCTCCCCGACTGACCAGAGGAGGCGCTAGTGGAGCGACCAGGACACATACCCACATCCGGCTTCCCACCAGCAGACATGGCCAATTGTGTCTGTAGGGACGCCTGACCAAGCCGGAGGCAACACGGGGATTCGAACCGGCGATCCCCATGTTGGTAGGCAACAGAATAGACCACCATGCTACCCGGACGCCCCCATTGCTGTGCCAGTTTTAAGAATCGTCACCAAATGTTCTACTAAACGTTCATCATTCACAAAGTTAATCCAGGGTCGATTTGATTTGAGTTCACTCAAATGGAAATTGAAGGATTTTTTTTTTTAATGCAGGATTTACAAAACAGTACTCTTCTGTAAAGGTCCATGTGATAACCTGCCACAATAGCAGCACACTGACCAGAAGTCACCACTGCAGTCTCATATTGCAGTCACACTTGTGGTAACAGACAACCAAAAAGCACACACCGTAGGTTAACACAAACAACAGAATGGCAATGAAGTGGGGTTTTTATAATTTGCATTATTTAAATTCTTTATTGACATTAACAAAAGAAAATTACATTTGAATTACCAGACAAATTAGCATTAGCATCCACCAGGCCTGGGGCGTGTACTAAGGGCATAAGTATGTTATGTAAAACGTCTCTTCCCGTGCAACACTAACATTTTCTGCCAGTCTACTTACCAGTACACCGGCGACTAGTGTAGGCATAGCAGACGGTCTCAGGTTAAAATGAATGTGTTGCTGCATCTCGAACAGCCCGATTATGAGATTAATAACAACTAAAAGTTTGTATTTTACCAAAAATTAAATTAGATCTGGCGGTTCTGCTGTATCCTCATACCTTCAGTCCATGTTTCTTCAACATCTCCTCCAATTTAGGGTCACCCAGATGCATTGTGGGGTAGAACTCCTCTACAAAGACCCTCCTCCACCACTGCGTTTGCGGCGCTGCCCCGTTCTCGTCTTGCTTGGTGAACCAGTACTTGAACAGGTTTACTCGGAGGTATTTTGGAGGGGTTTTATTAAAGGGGTACCGGGCTTGGTCCATCTGGAGCAGCCTTTCCACTGAAACACAGACAACACACGGTCACCGTGCAGCCACTGGGACACATGAAGGTGAGGGGAGGGGCAGCAAAGACGGAAGCAGCACTCGGACCTTTCAGTTAAGTACAAATACCCGGGCACAAAATGACTAATAGAAGTGAAAGTTCCGCATTGACACCACTACCTAAGTAAAAGTATACAAGTACTTACTCCCCCCTCCCCCTCCCCAATTGTATCCGGTCAATTACTCCACTCTTCCGAGCCGCCCCAGTCGCTGCCCCACCCCCTCTGCCAATCCAGGGAGGGCTGCAGACTACCACATGCCTCCTCCGATACATGTGGAGTCACCAGCCGCTTCTTTTCACCTGACAGTGAGGAGTTTCACCAGGGGGGCGTAGCGCATGGGAGGATCACGCTATTCCCCCCAGTTCCCCCTCCCCCCCAAACAGGCGCCCCGACCAACCAGAGGAGGCACTAGAGCAGCAATCAGGACACATCCCCAAGACGGGCTTTCCCACCCACAGACATGGCCAATCGTGTCTGTGGGGACGCCCAACCAAGCCGGAGGTAACACGGGGATTCGAACCAGCGATCCCCACGTTGGTAGGCAACGGAATAGACCTGTATGCCTTCAAGTACTTGCTCTTACAGGTACTTTGTCAAATTCAGAGCCCTGATATAACATGGACTTTAAGACGACTAACTATATGTGGACTGTAGCTCTTTTCCTGCAGATGAATGGCCTGAATACAAGTTAAGAAAAATTACTCATGGTAATCATGATTTATAAAGATACTGACACAATGAATCATTGTTAAGTAATTCTAAACCAGCAGTCCTTTTAATATCTGACAAATCCAACCCCGTCTTAACCCCGTGTGATCAGATCTAATAACACAATCCAGATTTCCACTTGTGAACACTGAAGACTCTATAAATAATAAGAAATTGCTAACAAACCACAAAAACAATTAAATTGAGGATTTGACAAATTTTGAAGACATTTTGCTGGCTTGCTTTTGGTAGATACATAAACGTAACTCCTGCCATTGTTTTTAAAACTAAAGTGACGTATCTGTGTTAGAAATGTAGCGGAGTAAGAGTACAAAGTACAGATATTTGCTTTGAAATGTAGTTGGGCAAAAGTTGAAAGTTTCTGCAATATTAGCAGTAGTTAATGTTACAGTAGCAATGTACCAGTACTTTGTTACTTTTCACCACTGATGGTGCAGAAATGACAACAAAATGTAAGAATGTCTTGGTGCAGAGTTTTAAGAGACACATTTCATTCAGTCCTGTTAACTTACCGTCTTTTTCCCCCTGCAGCAAGTGGTGAATGAGCTCGGGGAACCAGGGGCTGTGTTTGGCTTGTCCCTGAGCTGCTCGCCACATCTGCCAGTCCAGTCGTGCCTGGTAGGGGGCTACCACCGGAGGTGCCACATCCACATTTCCCGGCTTATACATCAATTCAATTTCCTGGGAGAGGGTAAAGGATAGGAATAAAGAGAGGTGCAAAGTAATGCCCTCTGCATTTCACACATGGTTCTAATTTGAATTCGACTTAAGCTGGGGACACACTAGAAGGCCGATTACAACCCCCGATTTTCCCAATTGCAAACGTTAACTTGTAGCGTGGGGCAATTTTAAGATTCAAATCGGTCACTTTCCGATTAAGCCTTTGACCAGTTTGAGCCTCACAATCATATCAACCATGATTGATTTTTACAACTGGAATCTTGGACAAGTCTGAGCCTATCGGCAAATGTGCTTGCCTCCATGACTGCAGTCACAGACTGAAAGTGTGCTCGCCTACGACTATAATCGGCGAAAATCTATTGATAAAAGTGTGATGCCAAGTCTTTTCTCGACTGGGACTTCAAAGGTCTTCTAGTTCAAAGGTCTTCTAGTGTGTTCCCTGGCTTTATACTACTGCAATACCATCACATACACCGATCAGTCAAAACATTAAAACCACCTGCCTAATCAGAAAACTTTATTTATCCCCAAGGGGACATGTGTAGGGTCACCCTCATGCCGCCAAAACAGCTCTGACCCATTGTGGCATGGACTCCACAAGATCTCTGAAGGTGTCCTCTGGTATCTGGCATCCAGATATTTAGAAGCAGATCCTTTAAGTCCTGTAAGTTGGGAGGTGGGGCCTCCATGGATTACACTTGTTTTTCCAACACATCCCACAGATGCTCAATCGGATTGAGATCTGGGGATTTTGGAGACCAAGGCTAAACCTTGAACTCTTTGTTATGATCCTCAAACCATTCCTGAACAATTTCTGCAGTGTGGCAGTGTGCATTATCCTGCTGAAAGGCCACCATGATCAGGGGATACCATTGCCATGAAGGGGTGTGGTTGGTCTCCAACAATGTTTAGGTAGGTGTTACATGTCAAAGTAACATCCACATGGATGCCAAGACCCAAGGTTTCCCAGTATCACACTGCCTCTGTTGGCTTGCCTTCTTCCCATAGTGAATCCTGGTACCATCTCTTCCCCAGGCAAATGTCGCACACACCCGTCCATTCATATGATGTAAAAGAAAACATGATTCATAAGACCGGGCCACCCTTCCACCATTGCTCCTCGGTTCAATTCTGATGCTCACGTGCCTATTGTAGGCCCTTTCGGCAAAGGACAGTGGTAATCATGGACACTGACCAGTCCGCAGCCCCATATGCAGCAAGCTGTGATGCACCATGTGTTCTGACATCTGTCTATCATAGCTCACATTAACTTTTTCAACAATTTGAGCTACAGTAGCTCTTCTGTGGGATCGGACCAGACGGGTTAGTCTTCGCTCCCCATGTGCATCAGTGAGCCTTGGGTGCCCATGATCCTGTCACTGGTTGTCCTTCCTTGGATCAATTTTGGTAGGTACTGACCACTGCATACCAGGAACACCTCACAAGACCTGCCATTTTGAAGATGCTCTGACCCGGTCGTCTAGCCATCACAAATTGGCCCTTATCAAAGTCGCTCAGATCCTTATGCTTCCCCATTTTTCCGGCTTCCTGCTTCAAGAACTGACTGCCCCCTCCTGTTGACACTGCAGTGCAGATGCCTTTGCTCTTGCACTCCATTTTGCTCTTTGATTTTCCAAGTTTTCATATTTATTTTTTTTGTTACTTTTTGGTACTTCTCCATGATCAGTACTCATCTCTAACAACTACATTATTTGTAAAAGTGACCTTGGTTTTCACAGAGTTTTCAGATTTCCACTGCCCTTGGGAACTAGACAGGCTTTTCTTTATGGAGACTGTTCTCACCTCTGGTCGTAGAATGTGAGGAATTACTGTGGATGAATCGACGTTTGAGAGACTGGAATATATTGACTAGACTGAGGCTTCAAAAGATGTCTGACGGAAAGATGTCTGAAGGCAGTGACACTTAGGTGTGATGACCCATTAGCAAATGAAATAATGAATAATGTTAATTGAATGTCAGGAAACGACTTGATAGAATCAAGTTGAAGACAGCTGTACAGTACAATAGGAGAGACCTGAAATAAGAGCAAAGTGATCCTATTTGGTATATATTGTGACAGTAGAATAGGAGAGACCTGAAATAACAGCAAATAGTGATCCTATTCAGTGAAAGTTGGAGAGAGCATTTACCAGGTTTATGCTCTCAGACGTTTGTCAGCTGGAGGTTTGTTTTGCTTTGGTAAAAATGCCCCCCCTCTCTTCTCCAAGCAGCCATACAGACATGTACCCTGGCTCTGCCGAATGGTGGAAGCTAAGAGGTATGGGCTTGGCTATTACTCGGATGGGAGACCTCCTGGGAAAACTGAGTTGCTGCTGGAAGTGGTTTTGGTGGGCCAGTAGGGTGCAGTCTTCCCTCTGGTCCTAATAAAAACAACCACCAAAATTCCAATGCCTCAGTGCAGTGATAGGGATAATAGATGCTGTCCTTCGGATGAGACATTAAACCGAGGTCCTGACTCACTGTGGTCATTAAACATCCCATGGCATTTAAGAGTAGGGGGTGTCCTGGCAAAATTCCCAACCTGGCTCTCACCATCTGGACTCCTAATCACCCTCGTGTAATTCGCTCAATGATTCCTCCCTGCCCACCTCAAACTGATGTGTGGTGAACGTTCTGGCACAAAAGGGCTGCCGTGTATCACCCAGGTGAGTTACACATTGGTGGTGGGTGAGGTGAGGTTCCCCACTTCAATGTGAAATATTTTCTGTCTAGATAAAGCGCTATATCAACTTAATCCATTATTCTCTCTCCACTGAATGTGTCAACCGAGCCAAGCTCAGCCAGAAAATCAGAGCTTGAAAAAATCTCTATGCTCTACCACACACAAGAAGACGAAAAACCTGACACTCTGCTATCCAGCCCGTGTATAGCTAAGCTCACGAGGAGCATCTCTTGGCAGCACCTGGAGGTAAACAACAGACCAGTAGCCGCTAAAGCTAATGTCACATCATCAAAAAAGACAGCATCACAGCAGAACATGCACTGAACATTCAAAAAAGAAGTTAAGCAAGCCAGACAAGACATCAAACCAAAGACTCTGCTGGTATGTGACCATATTATAGATGTTAAAAGCGAAGTTTTGAAAACTGTCTGTCTACCCAATGCTACGGTTAGCAACATGGTCCAAACCCTGCCACAAGTGCTATTCGACCATCCGGACACGGACACACTTATTGTGCATGTTGGAACAAATGACACTCGGCCTGGAATGACACATGGCTCAGAGCTGTTACAAAGGGACTTCATACATGTAATGGACATTCTAAAACAAGTCCAAGCTCAGATATTAGTGTCCGGTCCAGTCCCCACTTTAGGGAAAGGAACTGAACGTTTGAGCCGCTTGCTGGCATTTAATACTTGGCTTTACTCCGCATGCACTGCTCAAAAACTGAGCTTCACTGCCAACTTCAACCTGTTCTGGGAGCAACAAATCCATTTCAGAATGGACGGGGTTCATTTAAACAGGGTGGGGGTCCACATGCTTACTGCCAACGTAACCTATGGCCTCCAGCACCCCACTGCTGGTACTTGGAAAGGGTCAGGAAAAGTAGAGCAATCTTTTCTACCCAGGGCAACGCCATGAATCATTCCCAGCCCCCAGCCCCCTATGCCTCTCAGAGATATCTCACACAAGCTGAGGATGCAGAACCATCCATCCAGCCATTATCCAAACCGCTTATCCTGCTCTCAGGGTCACGGGGATGCTGGAACATATCCCTGCAGTCATTGGGCAGCAGGTGGGTGGGGAGATACCCTGGACAGGCCGCCAGGCAATGAGAAGTTACTACGTGGCACAAAATGCTCCTGCTTATCCAAACAAACCAAGGGTAATCTCCTTGCAGCCAGAATTACAGGGCATGCTGACTACTAGGACCGACTGGGTCCTTACCCCAACCCCCCTTTCAGCTCATGTCTCCATCTGCTTGCTGGGTATGGACCCACTGCTGCAGTTACAGCCCACCCCAGACAGCAAGGAACAGCTCCAAGATCTGCACTTCCCTTTTTGACCAGCTTCAGGAAGAACAAAGTGTACTCAATGTGCACAGCTACTTTATCTAATCTGATGCCAGTTGTACACCAGCAGCCAAAGCCTGTCGCAAAAAAAAGGGCAGATAACACTGTTAACACACTAAATTTAGCATTACTAAACACCAGGTCTTTGGCAGGAAAAACATTTTTAGTCAATGATTTCATCATCAAGCACAATCTCAATTTTATGTTTGAACTGAAACCTGGTCAAGATTACAACACAACTGCTCTTACTGAGTCAACCCCTACCAACTCCACTTTTCTAAGTGAAACCAGAAAGCACAAGAATGGAGGTGCCATTTTGTTTAATGAGTCACTCCATGGCAAGAAGATATCTTATGGAAATGTTGCTTCTTCTGAATATGTGGCTCTTCAGTTGAATTCCTCTTCTCAAGTACATTTCTAAATACGCCATCTAAACACAATGCAAACTTTTTTGATGACTTAACTGAACTGCTGTCTAACCTGTATTGAATTTGACAGTGTAGTTATTGCTGGTGATGTAAACATCCATGCTGACGACCCCCAGGACAGAGGAAATGAGGAACCGTGTTGAGTTCTTGATAACTATGGACTGACTCAGCAGGAGACGGAGCCCACACACAACAAGGGCCACACTCTGGTCATCTAGATTTGTGGCTGCAATTTTCCTACACATTAGGGGTGGGGTGGGGTGGGGGGGTTGTTTCATGTAAAAATCCATCCATCCATCCATTCATCCATTATCCAAACCGCTTATCCTGCTCTCAGGGTCGCGGAGATGCTCATAAAAATCGCGTTTCTTAACTTCTATGATTCCGAATTGATTCACAAATTCCAAAAATCGATTTTTGAAAATGTTTTTTTCAGTCTCAAGTAGCCTCCTCGCTGCTGGCAATGTTGACTTGCTGCACCGCGCGCCTGTTCCAGTTTCCGGTAAATACGACGGTGGCTAGTTAGTCACTTTTAACGTTAGCTCCTGGTAGCCTTTCTAAAAATGGAGCAGCAACAAATTCAGCCAGTCCCATCATCATTGAAAGCAAGGGTTTGGGCGCATTTTGGATTTTACAATCACCCGGAGAAGAAGGAAACAAACGGTCGCAGAGAAACAGACAAGAGTTCAATGTCCAAGGTGCACAGTATTTCCCTGACAAAAATTGTCGACATATAAACACAACCCTCCTCTGGGTGACTTTCCAGTCACTGCCCAGTCTCTGTCATGTCACAGCGATACCCCACAACCATCGAATTCCAGACCGGATTTAGGTCCTGCTCCTTGAGCCTTGTCTCAGTCAAGGCAATAAGACAGGCATTCCTGTATTCTGGTAGGACCTTGACATCGGCCTGTAGTTCACGTATCTTATTATGGAGGGACTGTATATTGCAAGGATTATTGAGGGAAGGGGAATCTGCCGATGACTGTGTCTTTTAAACCTCTGGCGCACTCCATTGCATCTGCTCCTTTTCCTTACTCCCCTTCCCTACAGAAGGACTGTGCCGAGTGACCTCCATAGGGAAACCTAAAGGATCCATTACTCCTAGGCCTGAGTTCTGAAGTAGCAGAAGGAACTCCCAGCTATATTGAAGAGGCTCATGATCTCACAATGAGCTCTCAAAAAGTGACAAAAGTATGTCAGAATGAGGAGAGAGCCCATCAGCCTGGGGTAAGTCATTGTTATTTCAATCGCATACAGTCAAGTTAAAAAAAAAAGTTACAATGGGTAAAAAAAACTAACAAGGTAGTACACAATGCACAACTGCTGCTGCTTGTAGCCATTAGTCCAGAGCCATCTCACTGTCCTACTAAGATGAAGGTGGTCTCAGGTAAGAAAAGATCTCCATGGAAATGTGCCACGCTTGTCAAGAGTAGGAAAAAAGTGTCGTAAAGCTGAACGCAGGTGGTGAAAAACAAATCTTACCATTAATTATGAAATCTATAAAGAGAATGTGCTTTTATAATTTGGAACTGAAAAATGCAAGGAGGTCTTATTTCTCTGACATCATTGTCAAAGACAATACTAATGTGTGTCTTGTTTGCTACTGTTGACAGGCTAACAAACCCTACTGTGGAAATAGCCTCTGAATGTCTATCTACCAAGGCCTGCAATGAATTAGCCTCCTTCTTCAATGACAAAATTCAGAAAATTAGTCAGGCAGCCAGGGCCTCTGTACTAGGTACCGGGTATGTGTTGTCCCTGTGTCCACCAAAAATCAATTCAAATAGCCTGACACAAAAACTTGGGAGGACATTATGCAACATCTGAAATCCTCCTCCTGCTGTGTTGATATTCTGCCATCAGGCTTTTTCAAAAACGTTTCTAATTGCATGGCCTCAGGTCTTCTACAAATGTCAACATGTCTCTTCTATTGGGTCTCTTTCCACAGGCACTGAAAACTGCAATTACCAAGCCATTCTTAAAAAAGAATAATCTAGACACTTCACTAATGAACAATATAGACCCATATCAAACCTCATGTTTCTAAGTAAAATCATTAAAAAAGCCATTTTCCAGCAGCTGAACTACTTCTTGGCACTAATTAACTGTTTTTATGTCTTCCAGTCAGGATTTCGGCCACACCGCAGCACTGAGACTGCTCTTGTTAAGGTCTTTAATGACATCCACTTAAACACAGACAGTGGCAGAATCTCAGTCCTGGTATTATTGGATCTCAGTACTGCATTTGACACATTCGACTACAACATATTACTAGACTGATTGGAAAACTTGGTGGGACTTTCTGGAACAGCACTAAACTGGTTTGATTCCTACTTAAAAGACAGGGACTACTTTTTGTCTATAGGTAATTACAAATCTGAGCATACAAAAATGACCTGTGGAGTTCCCCAAGGCTCCATTCTAGGGCTGCTTTTGTTTAACATCTCTATATTCCCACTAGTTCAGATTGGAAAACAACAAAATATGCTACTGTGGTGACCCACATCTATATATCGAGAGACATTCACCTAAGAGGACGGTGTACCTTTAAGGGAAGAGGCGAGGGGTCAGATAATGCACTTCCGCTTCCGGTTCACAGTCAGTTCAGTGTCGTTGTCAGATGTATGACATGCTAAGTTGGAGCTAGTAAACTACCTCGACTACGTCTACTCTCACGTCTCCTGTCTCGTTGTTTTCTAACTCCACACTACCATTATTATGCAGACGACAAGCAGATTTACATAACCATATCACCAGGGGACTCTGATCCCATACAAGCACTGATTAAGTGCACTAAATAAATCAACAATTGGATGTCTCAGAATTTTTTTCAGTTAAATAAAGATAAAATTGAGGTAATTGCCTTTGGAGCCAAGGAAGAATGATTAAAAGTCAGCGCTCAACTACAATCGGTAATGTTAAAAACAATGAACCAAGCCAGAAATCTTAGTGTAGTCATGGACTCAGACCTGAAATTAAATAGCCACATTAAAATAATATTACAAAGTCGGCCTACTATCACCTGAAGAATATATCAAGAATTAAAGGATTTATGTCTGAGGATTTGGAAAAAATGTCCATGCATTTACCTTCAGTCGACTTGACTACTGTAAAAATCGATCAAACAGCTAAAGCTAATTCTGAACGCAAATGCTCAAGTCCTTACTAAGACCAACAAAATGGGTCACATCACTCCAGTCCATAGGTCGTTACACTGGCTTCCAACTGATTTTAAAACTTTTGGTTTATAAAGCACTGAATGTTTCGGGGCCAAAATATATGTCTGAGCTACTACTACACTATGAACCATCCAGACCTCTCAGATCATCTGGGACAGGTCTGCTTTTTGTCGCCAGAGTCAAAACTAAACATGGAGAGGCAGCTTTCAGTTTTTATGCACCACATATCTGGAACAAACTTCCAGAAAACTGCAGGTCTGCTGCAACTCTCAGTTCTTTTAAATCAAGGCTGAAGACTTTCCTGTTTGCCACTGCCTTTTGATTATCATCTTACACTGCACTGTAACTTTTACTCTTATCTTTTTGTTTTTAAATGTATTTTTATTGCCTTATGTTGCTTTTACATTTTGTCTTAATGCCCTTTGTGTTTTATGTAAAGCATTTTGAATTGCCTTGTTGCTAAAATGTGTTATACAAATAAACTTGCCTTGACTTGCCTCATATATCCCAACCCTTGATAGATGCCATTGTAATGAGATAATTAACACTACTCACTTACCTGTCAGTGGTTTTAATGTTTTGGCTGATTGGTGTATTCAGTTTCATGTATGAGACACTGCTGTGGTATTTTACCGTCCAGGTGGTTTTGTCCATGCTTCCCTCAAGGACCAGCTCAGGCCGTCCATCATCTTTGCCGACAGCGCTGTCAAGGGCGTAGCTGCTGACCAGCCTGTAGCGTTCCATCAAGCTGTGAGCCTTCCTCACCTCTGGGAGAACCTTACTGCTGTAGCCCTGCTCCACAGAGGTATACGGGACCTGTGCAATGAAAAGGAAGAGCATGGGGGAGTAGAGGGGAGTTGAGGAGTACACAATATTTGCAACTTGTTTGTACTTGTTTTTTTGGACGGAATCATGTTACTGAAATTACTAAGGATTCAAACAACCACAGATTTCATTTGACAATATGATAGAAAACAGGTAAAGTTTTGAGCATGGGGACTCACCAAAGTGAGGGTGAATACTGCCACTGCTGCAGTACCAAAGATTACCCACTGGACAACAGCCAACAGTTTCCAGAAGCATCCTCTCACACAGATGCATCTACGAAGAGGAATAAAGGTCTGAGATAAAACGCTATACCATACCACTTGACCTGCGATTTGTCAGCTACGCAAATGCTACAAGTGGCGCTACATTCTGCATCGCTTCTCCATTTCACATGCTCTTTATTGAGGATACCATACAGGTAAGGATCTCACCCAAGAATGGAAGCCACAAGCTCCCAGGTGAGAGAAAGCACTCCCATCCAGACACTAGGCCCCATCGCCATCTTCATCAGCTCATCAAACTGCTGTGGAGAAAACGCTGGAAGAAAGAATATGACTCAGCTAATAAATCCACTGGTTTTTCCTTATCAGAAGTCATATTTATCGGAAGGTCATAAGATGATGATGATGACAGTTTACCTACCAGTTTTGGAGGATATGATCTTGGCCTCCCAGTTGATTTCCAGTTTAAAAAGCAGCACGGTGCAGTAGATGATGAGGACATAAACAGCCAACTCCACCAGCAGAGTCAAGACCGACACTGGAGTTTGGATGATGAGAGGTTGATGAAAGAAAGACAGACAAGATACCCTCATTACAATGCACAGTACCATTGGACATGTGATCTCTGGACATTTCTGAACTGTAGCTAAAGAAGTCAAAGGACACCATAGCAAGGCATCAGACATGGCCTGCCTTTTGGTCACCTAAGTTTTAAAGGCCCCAGACCGCTTGGGTTGCACAGCTGACTAATATACTGCCATCCCAACACTGATGCTTTCTGTTCAAACCCCAGTGATAACGAGTTACAATTGACAGAACCAGACATTACTGTGTTCTACTTCATGTAATCAGACTCAGAATACTTTACTCATCCCCGAAGGAACATTGGATAAATTCTGATTCTGTGCTCGTCCAATTACCCCACTCTTCCAAGCCGTCCCGGTTGCTGCCCCACCCCCTCTGCCGATCCGGGGAGGGCTGCAGACTACCACATGCCTCCTCCCATACATGTGGAGTCACCAGCCGCTTCTTTTCACCTGACAGTGAGGAGTTTCACCAGGGGGACGTAGCGCGTGGGAGGATCACGCTATTCTCCCCAGTTCCCCCTCCCTCCTGAACAGGCGCCCCGACCAACCAGAGGAGGCGCTAGTGCAGCTACCAGGACACATACCCACATCCGGCTTCCCACCCGCAGACACGGCCAATTGTGTCTGTAGGGACGCCCGACCAAGCCGGAGGTAACACGGGGATTCGAACCGGTGATCCCTGTGTTGGTAGGCAATGGAATAGACCACCACGCTACCCGGACGCCTTGAATTAAGTTATTTGAAGTTTTAGAATGTACAGCTTCTATAAAACATTCACCATTTTCAAAAAAAAAAAAACTGTCAACAGTTCTCCAGTACACAATGCTTTTAGTTTGCTGCACACACACACACACACACACACACACATACACACACACAGTGTTGTGGCATTGTTCGTCATGAGCCATGGTGAGCCATGTGTACGCTCTCATAAATCCAACACCACACCAGCTGTCTGGTCACTGTCCACCGTCTGGGTGATGGTGTGAACTTTAGTGGGATCAGCTGGTGCGACACTGGGCTGGAAAGAAAACCCACATGTCCAGGAGCTGTGTTCAAAACCACACACAGCTCATGCCAACCATGACGTGAACCCAGTGTGTAACGCTGTGTAGTCCATAGACTGTGTGTGTAGTCCCTAGACCTTGTGTACACACGAAGTGCCCATACATACACTACCCTGGCTAGAATTTCTGAGTTTGCAGTCAATGTTACCAAGTATACAGATGTCCCACAATACACTGCAGCTGTGTAGCGTTCACATGTTGTATATACAAAAACACCCACACACACACACTCAATATATAGATACTGCAATACTACGTGGTGTAAATGACCAGTATAGACATTTCATGTGATAAAACGGTAAACATACAAAAGTGAAACTGCTTAACCGGCTTTTCCACTATACCAGAGGGTATGAAAAAAGATAAATGTTGGGAACATAAATAAACACAAGCCTGCGAAAGGAACAGGAAATGTCTGAAAAGCAGTAGCTCAAACAGGCCTACTACCGTGCTTACACCTGACTGAGTGTCCTATAGAAGATGGCAGAGAGCAGTTTCTAGGTGGCGGAATTTCAACCCGTTAGTTCAAGACAGTATTCGACATGTTATTGCAAAATAGTTTTGGTGAACTACTCTCGATACTCTGCCAACTTAGAAGAAGTGCATGAAGAAGCTCAGTACAGTTCACACACTCAAATATCAGTGTTTACCTGGCAGATAATGTTTTTTTTTAAATATTTTTTATTATTTCTTATAACTTATTCAATTATATTATTAATACAGTATATTATATAAATGTGTTTAATATTATATTTATTACATACAATATATATTAAATACATCATATACATTTATATATATTAATATATATTATATAAAAATAAATAATACATTTATCTATTATATAGATATATATTTATAATTCTAATAATAACAATGCCTTATTATTATTTTTATTATATCATAATGAAAGGAAAGATGACATTGCCTTACTCAGCCCACGTGCAGTGCGCTGCTGCTGGTTGATTTTCTGCAGTGTCCGGTTATCTGTCCTATTTACATCTTAAAATGAGAAAGAAGTGTGGGTTGTGTAAGAGAGGTGAGGGCGTACTCTTGGCTCTCTTCTTCTTGGAGTGACCCAACCAGGAGCTGACCTGCTCATCATCCAACAAAGAGAAGCTCAGCGCCACAGACAGCAGGTTCAGGACGGTCAAGTTGCCGGTCAACATGGACACGCCTTGGTACACCAGCTGTCACACAGAGGGAGAGAAATCAGAACCCAGAATCAGAAACACTGTCGTTTCATTTCATGCGCTTGCACACATGAAAGGAAACATCATTTTCCCCAGCCCACAGCAGTGCAACACAAAGACACAAACTACAGGAACTACAAGAACACATATCCAAACTAACACATGTATATCTAAACTAAACAAAAAATATCGCTGTCCAGGAGAACGAACACCAGCCAGGAAGACCGTCAGAGCTGCCGGTCTGCACGGGCTAGCAGTTAGCTTAGCCTGCCCCGCTTCCGCATCCTGTCAGACCGCCCTTGGCATTTCCTCTTCGGGCGCAGCTCCGGTCAGGGCCGTAGTCCTTGGGCCACGAGGATGCAGCAGACCAAGCTCCCTCAGCCAACTCTCCCAGCCAGACACCTTTGACAGACCTCCCCACACTCCACATGACGACACTAAAAACACAGTCAATGCTAGGCGAGGCCGCTGCCAGAACGTCATCGGTGTTTCCTCTTAAGACAAAGCTCCAGGCAGGGCCGTGGTCCCTGGGCCCACAGGACGCAGCAGACCAAGCTCCCCCAGCTGATCCAGTGCCAGCTCTCCCAGCCATCAAACCAAGACAAACTTAAAACGCAGACGTGGACAAAGACACTGCATTTACGGTACTGGGTGAGGCCGCCGCAAACATAAATTCGCGCCACCATCTTCCCACTCCGGTACTGGATGAGGCCGCCGCAAACATGAATTTGCGCCACCAACAACTCGCCAATTTCTGAGTCCAAAAGGGATATACTGTTTGCAAACTTTATTCTTATGCAAAATTATAACAATCTTGCACCACCAAATTGACTTCATTACGCATCAAGTAGTCCTTTGCAGAAGTTGTTTCACAAGTCCAGGACTGAGCTTGGCCACAGTTTATGTACCAATGTCAAGGGGAGCCAAGATTTTACAAATCCTTGAAATGTGACTCTTTTGGAAAACACTTGTTCCTGTAGGACAGAAGTTAATAGACAACACATTCAACACTTCACATTATCGTATACTGAGGGAATCAAACAGCCTTTTAACCGCCATTTCTTTAAAATGCCTTCGAATTCAGTCACATACACACCTGTATGTAGAACGCTCCCAGTCGCAGGCAGCGGATAGGGACGAAGTAGAGGACAGGCACAACGATCTCCGAGACCAGAATCCCCACAGTGGCCAGTCTCAGGATCCAGTCTGGTAACTGGTGGGCAAACCAGGCCAGGGGGGTGGGGCTTCCCTGAGTCTGCAGCATTTGACTCACAGCTAAACGAGAAGTGAGACAGATATGACATCAGCTCTAATTCATTTCCATTTACGAGGTGAACTCAGTCCCCTTCCCACTGGAGACAGAGTTATCAACATTTCTTTAAACATTTTACCAGTAAGATTCCACCAAGAGGGACTGTGGCTTGCCAGCTTTGCCACCCCCGAGCCAAAGGTGAGGCGGAACAGGAGCCAGCGGGCCAGCCAGAAGGTCACAGCATCATGGTGGCGAAAGGAGGACCGCCAACGGAGGAGGTTGAGAGGAGCAATAAAGACGGTTACAAAGCCAGCCTCCAGCAGCAAACTATCCCTGTGGATGAAGCATGAAGAAGACAACTGACAACATGTTTCATGGCAAATGTCAGATAGAGCCCACCATAGTGTGAGAGAGTGGGTCTGTCAACGGGGTTATTGACTAGGCGAGCTCCTTCACTTGATGTCTCATTGAGGCAGGCCAACAAAACCAAATGAAGATTTTTTACAATGAATTCAAGCATCCTGGAACCACCACCCCAAACTCATTCTCAGAAGACTCGAAATAGACGTAGGCCAGTCTTAAGTAAAGCCTGCATTAAATCTTCTTCAGACCTCCTCAAACATGCACTTGGGCCAACATCCATCCATCCATTATCCGAACCGCTTATCCTGCTCTCAGAGTCGCAGCATGCTGGAGCCTATCCCAGCAGTCACTGGGTGGCAGGCAGGGAGACACCCTGGACAGGCCGCCAGGTCATCACAGGGCAAACACACACACACACACACACACACACACACACACACACACACCTAGGGACAATTTAGTACGGCTGATTCACCTGACCTACATGTGTTTGGACTGTGGGAGGAAACCGGAGCCCCCGGAGGAAACCCACACAGACACGGGGAGAGCATGCAAACTCCACACAGAGGACAACCCCCAAGGTTGGACTACCCCGGGGCTCGAACCCAGAACCTTCTTGCTGTGAGGTGACCGCACTAACCACTGCGCCGCCCATGCTGTATTTTATCAAAGTTTATTCATAAAACATATTTCATGCATTGAAATGTGACATGCTTTCAATTAAAAGTGCAAAAATGTGAATAGTGGATAAAAAAAACACATATGCACAAAAACAGATGAAGAACTAGACAAATGGCGACTGTTCCATAGTTTGGGTCCATGAAGGCAAAAAGCAGTTTCAGCAGTGCGTCTGAGGAATGATGAGGAGCAGAGCCTGTGGATGTGAGGGCTGCACCAGCGACACCTGTTGTCAGCATATTGTTAATACAACAAGGGCACGTCCATCGACAGATTTCTAAATATGTACAAGAACCTTAAAATCTATTGCGGAGCGAACTGTCAGCCCAGGGACTTTAAAGCAAGAGCCCCACCACAACTAGCAGCAGCGCTCTGCACGAGATGTGGCTGTTCAGGCAGACCTGAGATCACAGTAGTCTCAACTAGTCTGGGTGAAAGGGTCTGGCCTTGGCAATATCATTTGTTGTAAAAATGCCGTTTCAGTTCCACTCCTTGGTCAGATCAGAGTCAGGTCACTTTTATTTGTCTAGCCCAATATCACAAATTACAAATGTGCCTCAAGGGGCTTTACAGCAACACAACATCCTGTCCTCAGACCGATGAAAACACCTGGTTTTCTGCCAGAGACGTAACGCGGTAGAAAAGTGCAGTTAGTTGTGAGCTCGGTTTCTCTCTCTGCCCCCCTTGCAGCAATAAGTAGAACCTGTGTATTTTGCCCTGGCTCAGCTCGGGGATGTTTTGCCTCTTCGGTTTCATATATTTAAGTGTGAAATGCCATGTTGGAGGTCATCCAAAGGGCTGAGATTTTCTGTTGTGTTTGCCATGTCAAGTTGGGTGTCAACCAGTTCTACAAGTTATTGTTGCCGAGCTGCCACACAGTGGTAGCGGTCCTGGCTGGTGACACGTTGTGCCAAGGTGGAATTTGGTGAAAATAATGACGAAGTATGTCAGACAAGAGATTGCTTGCCCAGAAATGACGATTATGATGATGTGTTTTATGGCTGTTACTGAAGACGGCACTGTGTTCAGTCTCTTTGTGAGTGCGTGTGTGTTGTGTGTGTTTGTGATCCCATGTATTGAATCATAAATCACCATCTGCCAAAAAATGCAGACACACCCAGATTTTGAACGATTCCTATTCAAACAGAGGAAATGGTGTGTGAACCCTGACACGTTCACTGCGACAGCACTGAGACTGGTTGTGGAGACCAGGGACATCTGATTCCAAACAATACAGGGAGGGAGAGACCACCCTGCCGCTTCCCTCCCTATGGTGAATCTGAAATTGCAAGAATATCGCCTGTAACTACAGCGATAATAACAGACAGTGCCCCCTAGAGACTGTTCGTTATATTAACAGCTTACAGTGTCATGCAGACACCAGCTGCCATGCTTTACACTAAAGACAAAGGCTGCCATGTCGTTCTTCCCCACACGCCAGCACAACCCAGCCACAGGAAGTCATCGGTTGCAACGTGTGCTGGTTTGACCCACAGCTCTTCTTCCCTGACCCCATTATGCTTCACTGGTCGCTAAATGTTAATAGAACTTCAGAAGGCTCTTTTTACTGCTCTGTTAGCGGGACGTCTCATCCTCCTCAACTGGGAGAGGGTGGTGCCACCATCCCATACAAGATGGCTGAAGGAGATTATGTTTTACCTGAAGCTGGAAAAAAATAAAATTTACATTGAAGGGGAATGCGAATAAATGTGAAAGAGTCTGGAGGCCTTTTCTTACCTATTATGATACCCTGACCCAAATAACAGACGGGGACAGTTCATAACCTAACCCTTCCCTGGGTGGAGCAGAACTGTAGCAGTCTAATTAAGAATTACGTTAAAAAGATAAAAATGAGCGCAGTTTTCTTTTATTATTATTCATTTTTAAAATGTTTTCCCTTTTCTCCGTTGTCTGTGTTTGTGTGAATGAGGTGGTTGTATATCTGTTGCATATTTATTTGTACTTGATGTCATTTCAGAGGATGTTGGGGGGTGGGGTGGGGGTGGAGACATGTTAGGGAGCAGGGGAGGGATGGGAATAATACTGGGATTTATTTCATACGGTGATTGTGTGATTTATAAAATGCTAAATCCAATAAATATAAGTTTAAAAACAGGGTGTGGAGGTGAACATGGGGCATGACCAGGTGAGGATAACTGATCACTTACCACGGGAAGCTGAGGAAGTCTCGCCCTACCTGTCGACAATACACAGTCAGTTAAGACAAATCAATGAGTTTTAAAGATTGTTAATGTCTGAGAAAAAAAAGGACAAATTATCTTAAAATAATCCATTTTTAATTTAAGATAAAAAGTTGTTTGGAACAATAAAAGGTGGACAGGAGTATTAGGGCCACCGACTGATGAAATTGACGATATTAACCAGGTCTTATTTGACCCCTCGCCAACACTAAACTACCTGACCTCACAACTAGCGCTGGCCAGTAGTTCAATATGATCTTCTATCCTCTCTCAGTGGTTTTCTATCAGGATGAACATCAGACATCCTCATCAGGTGATGCATGGTTCTGTGGTCTAAACTGACGATAACAAGAATCTACTGCCGGAAATTCCCCACAGAACAAGGCCGGAAATATTTGAGGGAGTCCATCCATTATCCAAACCGCTTATCCTGCTCTCAGGGATGCTGGAGCCTATCCCAGCAGTCATTGGGCAGCAGGTGGGGAGACACCCTGGACAGGCCACCAGTCCATCACAGGGCCAACACACATAAACTCTGCAAACTCCACACAGAGGACGATCCGGGACGACCTCCAAGGTTGGACTACCCCGGGGCTCAAACCCAGGACCTTCTTGCTGTGAGGCGACCGTGCTAACCACTGCGCCACCATGCTGCCCATTTTGAGGGAGTATTATTTGAAAACTGGCAACATGGTGGTACAGTGGTTAGCGCGGCCGCCTCACAGCAAGAAGGTCCTGGGTTCGAGCCCTGGGGTAGTCCAATCTTGGGGGGTCGTCCCGGGTCGTCCTCTGTGTGGAGTTTGCATGTTCTCCCCGTGTCTGTGTGGGTTTCCTCTGGGGACTCCGGTTTCCTCCCACAGTCCAAAGACATGTAGGTCAGGTGACTCGGCTGCACTAAACTGTCCCTAGGTGTGAATGTGTGTGTGTCTGTGTGTGTGTCGGCCCTGTGATGGCCTGGCGGCCTGTCCAGGGTTTCTCCCCGCCTTCCGCCCAATTACTGCTGGGATAAGCTCCAGGACCCTGCAGCCCTGAGAGCAGGATAAGCAGTTCAGATAATGGATGGATGGATAGATTATTTGAAAACTAGTTTTGGTTGATATTACCCTTTACATCGTCAAATAGGTGAACCTCAGTTTCAACACTTGACTATGGTATTTGACATAGGTAAGCAGACACCGTTATCGATAGATATAACAAATCACACTCTAGATGACGATCATGATAATATTTTCCACATCACCAAGCACTACCCACGACCAACCCGGACTACCTGGCAGAGAGAGAGGTAGAGGATCCAGAGGATCAGGAAGACCAGACTGTCTCTGAGGGCCGTCAGGACGGCTGCTGCCAGGGCCAGCAGGGCCCCTAGCAGACAAAGCAGCTCCATCAGCTGCTGGCCATCCAGCTTTGGGCCCCACTCCGAGCCCAGGAGCAGCCAGACCAGGGAGGGGGACGCCTGAAACTGCTCATACGCCGGCTTGTCCCTCGCCACATCCGGCTCCATCTGACGTACAGGTAGGACCCCATGGTTACCGAAGAGACCTGACCACAAAAAACCAACGGGTGAATTCAAAGCGTAATAACAACGCATTATTTTCATAACAATGTGTGTTTTTGTAGATGGGCAGGGAGAATCTTGTGATGTGTACTGTTTTTAGTTGGGGAAAGCAGCAAACAGCAAATCCGCAGTCAGACTGGTGTGTCTGCTGGTGTCCTGCTAGGAACTGGCTCAGGGTATTAAAAAGTTTCTCAAGTTTGAAACAGGGACATCAGGAGCTGCAAAACTGGACCGCATCAAAGCTGTACATGGCAGCAAAAGCCGTCATTCCCAGCAGGGGTCCAGAATGTGGCAGAACAAACGGGAGGTTTGGGTCGCACACACTGCAGCCTAGCACCACTGAAGGGCTTGTTTAACGTCACTAGCCGGAGACCACAGGGAGGGAATGGGAAGTTGCATTTCCTCATTGCAGAATCCAGCACCGGACCAGTATCCAGCACCGGACCAGCGTGAAGACAATGCTCACAGGTGTCAGGGAAAAGTAAATGAAGCAACGCAACACAACACAACACAACACACAAAGACCTCTTTGTGCTCTGGGTAATAAGTCATTCAAGAGTAAATTGAATCCACTACAGGATTAGGTTTTAGGTTATGGGGGGGGGGGCATACAACCATATGCTGTTGAATGAGGCCCACCTGCAGCAGCGGACGGTAGGAAACAGTCTTTAAAAAGTAAACACACATCTGAGAAGCTCAAAACACACTCTGCGACGCCAGACCGCCTGGCTTTAGTCGGGGAGCGCTCCTGCGGCTTTAACGGCGCGACACAACTTGGCTGTCACTTCCAGAGGCCTTGCTCATGGCGACGTCAAAACCGGCACGGCCGAAGTCAAGGAGTTACTTCGTCCGAAGCACAGAACCCCCCCCCCCCCTCCGGGCTCCGCAACTGGCCCGTCGCAACGGAACGACAGTTCTGCCCGCAGGGACCGGGTAGGACCTGTCACCACGTCCACGTCGCCAGCCAGGCGCGCGCCGCGGCTGCATTTCACCGAGTGAAACAAGTCAAGACTTTCACCACGAGGAGGAAGGTTTAACTCACGCTTACCCGCAATCTGGACGTACAGGGACGCAAACGCTGTCATGTAGATAACGGCCATGCTCCACAGGAACATGTGTCGCGGCAGGCTGACTTCCCCCATGTCGTCAGGAGAGTGGTAGGATCTGATCAGAGGTTAAAAACTGCAGCCTTCCTCCTCCGTCTCACGGCTCGAGTCCGCAAGGCGTCCACCGCCCGTCCGTCACCGCCGCGCGCCCGAGAGGAGGAGAGGAGAGAGAAGTGAACGCGTGGAAGGCGGAGTTACTCGCTTCCCTTCAACTCAAACTAGAGGAATCCTGAAGAACGGAGTTGCCGCTCCCGACGACCTATCAGCACGATGGGCGCATGTGCAGCGCGTCCGGGGTTTTCAGGGTGGAGAGCGGCGGTATTCCACATAGTCTAGTCAGTTAAGGCAAAATGGCTGCAAAAAGTCATTCACATTTGAGCCTATGTTTTTCTGTTAATTTAGAGTCCAATAAAGAAAAAAATGCAAGGAGCCCAAAATTTTAGGTGGGGGAAGTCTCTGAAATGGCCACGCCCACTTTTTAGGCCTGGAAATCAGTATCTCGGCTCCTGAATGTCGCAGAGAGCTGATCATGGGCTCAAAAGAAGCAGAAGCACCACATTTATGTAAGCATTATGAACAAACATATACCCCAAAACCTTTACTTTTTCAGATATTTTAAGAAAACTAATTTTTACTGGTCACGTTTCACGTATCAGCTCCTGAAGGTTGTAAAAAGCTATATTTGACATGAATCTCATTCGCTGCCTATGTTATAAAGCATGAAGCACAATACACACACGAATCATGAGTTTAGAAAATATCTTAGTTGTCTGTGGTTCTTCTTATCACTTGGGATGTAATGCCGCCTCTGACCACAATTACAAATTGGCGCTGTTTGTTTATCAAGTGGTTGATTCTACAGGAAAGGAAGCAGAAGTGCACATGTTTCAGTAAAGCTAGTTTACTGTAAACATTTGCCAAAATATGACATGCATGCCTCATCTGGCCTTCATATCAGTGAGTTAATTTGTTCCTGACCTCGTGGATGGATGGTAAGGAACAGTGTTGTTTTATTTTTGTATGTTTACCTTGTAAAACATTATTTTCACCTTAGCTCATATGTGTAGGCCTAACTAGCCTTGCAAGCATGACTTGCTCGATACACTCGACAGCACAGTTGCACAGTTGTAGTATTTGGCTAAGGCATTACCTACTTTTGGACAGTTGGTGTTTGTGTGTCTGCTTGCTCTACACATGTTGGTTAATTTTGGGCATTTTTAGTTGGCTGGTATGAAAGGGTGAAAGTATTTGTAGTAACAACACTTTTATTATGCTATATTTGGACACACTTTTATTGGACTATATTTTGTATCTATGCAGAAGAATAAATAACATTGTTTATTGCATGCTATTTTTGTGGGAGGGTGGATGTATTGTGCCATACCAGTGAAACATCACTCTGTTACAAACTTGTGTACAGAAAAATCAAGTTTAAATTAGTTCTGATTTTCCATGATCAGATGATCCCCCATCCTAACTATGGAACTAGGGAACAAGACCCTGTGCATTGTCTGCAAGGTTAGTTTTCACGTGTGTGCTTCAGTAGTATAATGTTTATGACATCAATGAGTCCAACAGTGTTAGTTTTCATGCGTATTCCTTCAGTAATGTAATGTTTATGACAGCAATGAGTCCAACATTTCATTTCTAAATTCATGACAGGAATCTGGTGGAAGGGACATAACTGCTGTCACAGCTCCTAAGCTGCTTCACCAAGTAAAACTGTTTGAGGAATCCGGACTGATCACCAATGATGCGGATATCAATCTTTCACAGAGACTGTCAGCTGTCAATGCAGAAACTTTACAGGATGGATATAAAATCCACAAGAGTTGCTATGATCGCTATAATAACAGCCATTTCAATTGTGCGAAGGATCGTAAACGGAAAAGAGAACTGGACCTTGCAGATCACCAGACTATTGGGGCAAACACACCAGCAAAGGCTGGGCCTAGTCTTGCGTTTGGAGCCGAACTTTGCTTCTATTGTGAAGAGCCAGCCATTGAGAACCCTCGGAAGAAGGACAAATCAGAACCATTGTTAGCTGCTGCGGGAAAAGAAAAGTCAGCAAAACATGTGAAGGATTTCACAGACAATCTAGAGATGATGGCCAAAGTCCTGAATGATGGCAAAATACTCAGATTACTTGAAACTGATGTTAGATCACGGGAGTTATTCTATCACAGGAAGTGCCACTCAAGATACCGTAACAGGTGAGCCAGCACAACATACCCTTTTAAGTTCAATTCTTAAGTTGAGCTATAGTCGGGCCATATATATATATTTTAATAATTTGATTATTTCTTCTTACTAGATACAGTTCAGCGAGCTGCAGGATAAAGCAAGAAAGAACTTCATCACAGAACTCCCCAGACATGATCCAGTATGCTGAATATATCGCCATGGAGGAAGTAGGGAACTTCATTGATGACAGCTCAGAAAATGTTTTTGATCTTCACAAACTCGAGAATATTTATCTGCAGAAAGTTGAAGATTTGGGCTTCAACCGGCCCCAATCTCACTCTACACGATTTGCTGAGAAACTCTCGAACAGCTGTCTGGACATAAATGTAGTGCAGAAAGAGACAGGGGCACATTACAGGGTTATTAAGAAGGGTAGTTTGGACAATGTAAAACAGCCTGCTACAACTCCCTTGTCCCCCTGTCATTGAATGGGGTTGGACTACCGAAGGAGAGGAACTCTTCGTCAAGTGGAGCACAGTTTCCACAAGAGATACATTGTCTCAAGTAACAGGGGTGTGTAGTTGTAGATCTAATAAGTGTACCTCATGTTCTTGTGCTGGCAGAGGGATGAAATGTCTCATTTATTGCAAGTGCCTCAGCAAGTGTTTGAATCCAGTCTGATGGGATGTGTGAGGTTAAAATAAAGATTTTTTTGGACCTCACATGGTTTGCTTTGTTTCTTTGGTGGTTACTGGGTTCCTCCTCTTATAACAAAGAGTCAACTTGAATACTAGCACTCCATGAATAGATGTAACACTTTTACTCAAACAAACTGTATAGCCTTCTTGCACAGATTTGGCTAAAGTTGATTGCATGCTGCTGATCAATTCAATGGAAAAAAGAACATGTTCATGAATAGCTCAAAACGTGAAGGTTTTAGGGCATACAGTATATTTGTTCAGAGCACTAATATAAATAGTTATTTCCACATCTTTTGAGCCCAATATCAACTCGGGGCAACCTCCGAGAGCTGAGCCTGAGATATAGTCCCAGGGCTAAAAAGTGGGCGTGGCCATGTATGTGACCAGTGAAAATTAGTTTTTTGTAAATACCTGAAAAAGTAAAGGTTTTGGGGTATATGTTTGTTCATAATGCTTATATAAATGTGGTGTTTCTGCTTCTTTTGAGCCCATGATCAGCTCTCTGCGACATTCAGGAGCCGAGATACTGATTTCCAGGCCTAAAAAGTGGGCGTGGCCATTTCAGAGACTTCCCCCACCTAAAATTTTGGGCTCCTTGCATTTTTTTCTTTATTGGACCCTAAATTAACAGAAAAACATTGGCTCAAATGTGAATGACTTTTTGCAGCCTTGACCCCATATTTGCCCTTAACTGACCAGACTAACAGGTGAACTGAATGAAATTAGTTTAGATTAAAACGGGATCATTATGCGGATTGGCAAAACCGCCATCGGTGCTGTGCCCTCACACGGTACCTATCAAATCCGCTGTGGCGACCCCCTGGGAGACAGGGAACAAGCCGAAACAAGAAGAAGTTTAGATTAAAATGGGAGCAGATGTTATCCTAAAGTTACATTGCTTATCTAGTTTAGCTAATAGGTATCTAGTTTAGCTAGTATGTATCTAGTTTAGCTAGTATGTATCTAGTTTAGCTGGTATGTATCTAGTTTAGCTAGTATGTAGCCGTCTATGGACATGGGAAAGTGGCGCAGTTCAGATACAGTTAATGTGCTCGACAAACACATTGCTAGAATAGCATTTGAGCCAAAATCGCTAGCTAACCTACTAAGTACAGAGACTTCAGAGACTTTAGAAATACACTGGGGAGTTATGAGCGTCAAATCAAGCGCACCCTTCCCATTAATTTGTGGTGAGGCGAGTCATTAATGTGCGCGAGCTGATGTTCATATGACTTGTTTTAATCAATCAAGTCTTACTTTATTCAGACACATAGATAGGTCCATATCAAAAAAATGAATAAACGGCAACAAATACAACACAGGACAACAACAACACAAACATGTAGCTAAAATAGCAGTTCACAAGTCCACAATGATTAAAACCGATACAGACATTTGTTCCAGTGTTTCCAGAAACAAGAGGAGTACCTCGTGTCACTTTGTGTAGGCTCCGTTAAGAGCATTATAATTACATGTTTTGAATCAATTAATAGACACAGATTTGTATTGTATTTAGAAATCACGTCAGGACACAGCGCTGTCGCTCGACACAACCTCTCCGTGGCATTCTTTATTTAGACTGACACAGCATCAAAGGCAGACCCGATCAAACAACCCAGAGCCCGCAGGCATCACCAATCGATCCCAGCACAATAGAACAGCACCAAATCAAATGCAGCACTGTCGATGTGTGCATACATAACATCCCCCCCCCCCCCGGCAGGATTTCAAACATGAAAGGTTGACACAAAGTCCTCTAGGTGGCCAGGGTGTAAACGTGTGCGAACAGGTCGCGGGGCGGCCTGAGGCTGGGCAGGCCGAGGTGGGGAGGGAGATGGCAGGGGAAGCTGAGGCCCAGAAATGTCTGGGGCCCGTGTAGGAGCTGCATGAAGCCCCGGGGCGTCTCGCCATGCTGAGGGAATGGCTATGGTTGTGTCACCAGCTGTGTGTGGCGGAGCTGACACCTTTCGTAGACGACTGGAGTGCCACCGAGTGCCATCGCTGAGGAGGTAAGTGGCTGGGCCCAGCTGACGGGTGACTTGGAGAGGAGAGGACCAGTATGAAGCCATTTTATTGTCCCTGTGGGGCCTGCGGACCCTGACCCAGTCTGACACATTGATGTCTGGCACCCTGGTTCGTTTTGACTGGTCAAACCGTTGCTTCATCCGCGTCTGCTGACGAGTGACTGAGGCTCTGACCCCAGAGGGAGGTGCCTGAGGTGTGGAGGGGCGGAGCCTGTCAAGGGGCATGCACAGTTCCCGGCCTAGCATGAGAGAGGCTGGGGAGACGCCTGTGGTCGAGGGCTGTGTGGCCCGATAGTGCAGCAGAGTGTGACGGATGGCCTGCGTGAAAGAGCACCCTTGGGCCATGTGTGCTCTGAGGCCGTTCTTCAGTGACTGGTGAAAACGTTCAACACCGCCATTGGCCTGGGGGTGGTAGTACGCAGTGCATATATGACGGATGCCCTTGCTTTCGAGATAAGCAGTGAACTCAGCAGAGACCAGCTGAGGGCCGTTGTCAGTGGTGATGGCCTTTGGGAGGCCCCAGCGAGAGAAAAGAGAGTCCAGGAAGTCGATGATGATCTGTGAGGTCACAGTGCCGGAAGTGGTGAGTTCAGGCCATCTTGAGTGTAGATCGTAGGTGACCACCATGAAGCGTTGGTGGTGGGGAACTCCATGGATCTCACCACAAATGTCCAACTGCAGGTGTTCCCAGAGCTGAGAGGGCCAGGCGAGAGGTTGCAGGGGTGGGGGAGCCTGGTGGCCAGTCTTGCCACTCACAAGGCAGGCAGAACAGTCCTTCACCAGAGCCTCAATATCTCTGTCTATCCCCGGCCACCACACCAGGTCTCGGCAGCGCTGTTTCAGTTTCACAATGCCCAGGTGGCCTTCATGCGCCGTATTCAAAACACGTGCACGGAGAGCAGCTGGGACCACTGTGCAAAACCCACGTGCCACGCAGGTGTCGTTCCAGCAGGAGAGCTCCTGTCTGACTCGGGCGAACGCAGCCAGCTCCTCTGGGACCTTTAGTCCATGCGCCAGAGCCCAAAATTTCCTATTTCGGTACACTCAAGGTGGCAAAACTTACTTATAATTTTTGAAAGGATCCATGTCTGTAGATGATATTTTGGTATGATAACCATTCCTGAGTGGCAGCTGTATCACAGTTATCAGCTCATGAAGTTAACCACCCCCTAAAGTAAATTGCATTTTAGACGCTGGTGCATATCCTGGTTTAGCCTCATGGTCAGGACATTTTTCAATGTTCTATAATATTGTCTTTGGTATCATTTTAAAGGGGACCTTCTTAGCTTTCATTCAAGCCCTGTTGTGGACATTTCTCACAAATATAGAGGTCACTTGAGCTCTTCAACCCGTCAATAACACACATCTTTCTGCAATGTTCGCCTAAACTATATACTTTCTTTTAGCCCTGTGGCATCTAGGAATATCAGGGACACAAAACACAAAAACTGGAATACTCACAGGACTGTAAATATTTGAGGAAATGTATAATATGCCCATACTATTTCATTGTGTGAGGTGATTGTGAACCTTAAATTAGAAGGGCATTATTACTAAGAAACTAACTAGACCAAAGCCAGTTAGTCCATGGGTCAGACCAGATATCGATATCACCCAAGGTGACACAACTTCACTGGTGCCATTTTATTTGGTACACTAACAGAAGTAAAATAATACATGATAACCTTTCCAAATGAGCAGCTATTTCATTTTTCTTTCAGGAAACCTGTTTCTGTGCCTCTCACGATTGTGTATTTCCCCAGATTTTTACAAATATAGCATTTCAACACCCCTGGTACTGATTAGCCTAGCTTAAACTCTGGGACAGTTCAGGATAACCAGTACTGTGTACTTCCATTCATTGTGCTAAGCTAGGCTAACGTGCAGCCAGATAGCTTTTTACTACACACATATAGAGGAAACTGGTATCTATCTTCTTGTCTCACTCTGGAGAAGATTGTAAGCTAATTTCCCACAATGTTATCATGTTCTTTTAATGTATATGTTAATATGATTAGTTAAAGTGGCTACGAGGAACTTTCATCTTGTGTTGATTTTAGCGGCCTCATGTGGATAAAATACAGCTGTTGCATAGCAACTAGGTAATGTATCTATTTGTGGCTATGTAAGATAAATAATGGTAATATGACGCTGGTGAAGCAAAGTAAACTTTGTTTTAGTAGTGTTCATACACCTAAGTTACATGTATTTGTTTGTATGTGGCAGGTGAAAACTGACTGAATATGGCCACTGGTGAACAAGCAAGTTTTTACCCAATACCAAAGCGCCCACGGGTGGAGTGCATTATCCACTGTTCTGATGATACAGATAAGCTGGTTTCACTACAAAGTGTCGACTCATGGAGAACTCTGCTCAGGGCAGCTCAGATACGAAATCATGCACCAGTTTTGAAACTGGCAAAAGACATTCCTGAGGGACAGATTCCAGCAATCTACTACCACAGAAAGTGTCGCAGTATCTTCACTATGAAGCAAATTCTTGATGGCCTCCTTGCAAAAGAAAAGAAAAGTTGTGTCTCTGCTGAAGAGAAACAATATAAGAGAGTAGCTCGACATGCTCCAAGTACATCTAGGACTTATGATGCAGAGTGCATATTTTGTCAGAAAAACAGCAAATATTCCAAGAGACAGAATACGAGAGAAGTACTGGTGCAGTGTCGAGAACTGCGAGCTGATGCAAAGATCAGGAGTGCAGCCACAAAGAAAAGGGACAGCAGAATCCTTGCCATTGTGAGTAGAGACCTTGTAGCAGCTGAAGGGCACTACCACAGGTCATGCTATAGACTTTACACCAAAGAAGAGGTTTCCAAAGGAGAGGTTGCCAGCAATGAAGATGATGATGCTGCAGCCCAGTATGAAGCTGCTGTGAATAAGGCATACAATGAGCTGTTCCTCTTCATCAGGATGGAGCTTTTTGGCAATCCTCAAGTGATGACAATGACTGATCTCTCTTCTAGACTGGTAGCTTCAATGAACTCCCAAGGCATTACCCAAGTCAAGGAATCAACCAAGAAGCACATAAGGTGAAACCTGGAGAGTGAGTTTGCTGGAGCCTTGCAGATATTCCCTGATGAGAAAGGAAAATTCCTCCTCTATCCCGATAACTTGTCCATGAGGGAACTTGCCAAAGAAAATCAGTCTCTCAAAAGGGAGCTGCAGACCCTGAAAAGTGTCAGTGCACAAGATGTTATAGCCAAAGCAGCCATCAAATTGAGAGCAGACATTAAAAGTCAAGATGTTCCTCAAACCTGGCCGCCTGAAGTCAAACCAGAAGCAGAATGTCCTACCATTCCAGAGTCGCTCATTATCTTCCTGTACTCTCTACTCACAGGCTCAAATGATCCTGATCATGCATCCCAGAGAGTGCAGTGCCTTCTGCAGTCATTTGGCTATGACATAGTATATGCAGTGACATGTGGAAATACCAAGCCTTCCAAGCACATTGTTCTGCCATTCAGTGTCAAATCGTTGACAGGAAATGTAGAGTTGATAAACATCCTCAACCGACTTGGTCACAGTGTGTCCTATTCACAGATGGAAGAGATCAACACTGCCCTGTGTCTCCAGAAACTCTCATCATCAGGGAGTGGCATTGCCCTTCCAGCTAACATCCATCCTGGCATATTCACAACTTTAGCCTGGGACAATATCGACCGTCTTGAAGAAACTGTCAGTGGTGAGGGAACATCTCACAGAGTCAATGGGATTGCTGTGCAAGCAAAGCCAGTCAACCCACTTCCTGTCCAACCCATGCCCACTGTTCCCAAAACAAAGAAGAGAAGCATTGATGGACCCCCATCAATGTTACCAACTTACAATGCTGGACAACGGGTAGGGCCACCACAAAGCAAAAAGTCAGATGCCGATACTGCAGCCAATACTAAGCTTGCCAGAGAGAAAAACCTTCTTTGGGTCCTAGCACGCATGTCACAACAAGAAGAACAGTCAGTCAGCAGCTGGACAGGCTTCAACATCCTGACTCGAGGAGAGATGACGGTCATCCCCGACAATATAGGCTATCTGCCTACCATCAATGCTCCAGCGACATAAATGTCTACTGTCAACGAGGTGCTTAACCAGTCACTGAGCATCATGCAGTGCTTAGGCCTGAGGAAGATTGTCTGTGTCTTTGACCAAGCCCTGTATGCGAAGGCTGTCGAGATCACATGGAAACACCATGACAAGTTCCATGATATCATCGTTAGGCTTGGGGTATTCCACACCATCTGCACACTGCTGGCAATAATAGGAAAGCGTTTCCAAGATGCTGGACTCAAAGACCTCTGCATTGAGTCTGGCATGATTGCAGAAGGCTCAATTGCTGGTGTTATGGATGGCCGCAAGTACAACAGGGCAGTGCGACTACACAAGCTCCTGTATGAGGCTCTCATGCGACTGACCTTGAATGGTTTCCTGTCCTGGTTGGAAGAAACTCACAGGAATGACATGGTTCACCTGAATGAGACACTGAAGACCATTGACAGCCTTGGGAAAGAAGTCTCACAACATGCTTTGAAGGAGGTCCTCGAGAACAGCTCTTGTACACGCATCATGGATCTATTTGAAGTCTACCGTGAGTTCCTTAGAGGTGGAAACGGCAGCCTCTCGAACTTCTGGATATCCTATTTGGACATGGTTGAAATCTTGTTGGGGCTCATCCGAGCATCCAGAGAGAGAGACTGGATGCTACACTTGGCTAGCATTCGAGCAATGATCCCATGGTGCTTTGCTTATGACAGGATGAATTATGCACGCTACCTCCCCTACTACTCCGCCCAGATGTCTGAGCTGCCCATCACACACCCAGATGTGTACACAGAATTCATGGAAGGAGGCTTCTCAGTCCAACTGGGCTCCACCAATCCCTTTGGCCGAATCCCTGTTGACCAAGCTATAGAAGAAACGGTGAACAAAGACACCCAAACAGCTGGAGGGACAAAGGGATTCAGCTTGAAGCCAGGAGCTGTGACCAAATATTATCTCACAGCTGAGTATAGAAGCATGTACGTCAGACAGCTGAGAGACCTGACAGGTCAAGGCAGGTGCAAATGGTCTCATCCAGATCTACAGAGTCCAAGGCTCAAGAGAGATGAAGCAGATGTCCAGTCTCTCATGGACCTTATGGAGAATAACTGGCTCAATCCTATGTCCCCTGATGAGATTGATTTGGTTAGCCTCTCCACTGGCAACATGGCTCCACCTGATGTGACCATAGATCTCTTGAGAGCTCTTGAGAAAGGAGAAGAGGCCTACCAAGCATTCCAGCAAACAAGGTTAGATGCAGACCCACCACCTGTGAAATTCCACGACAAGATGACCAAGCAAAGTCTGAAAACATTCTCCAATGTCAGCACAAAACAAGCTCATGGAAAGAAAGCACAGGATGTGGTTCTGAAGGCAGATAGAAACCTTTTCAGTCACATGATCCTGGTGGCTGAAAGCAGGAAGGTGAATCTGAAGGATGTCCTTGCCTACCAATTGGGCCCACTACCATGGGCACTGGCAAATGCTGATGGGTCCTTACGAAAAACAAACAAGGCTGCACTTGCCAGAGAGCTTGAAAAGAATGTATCTCCTGCAGAAGACATCCCAATCCCATCTACTTCCATCATTGATGGGATGAGCCTGGTCCAAAAAATGAATGGCAACAACAAAACCTTTGCACAGGTGGCAGAGTCAGCCTTGACCCAGGTCCTCCATGAGGGAGCACAGAGTGGGAGGATTGATGTTGTTTTTGATGTCTATCACCAGACTTCGATCAAAGATGCTGAACGACTGAACCGGAGGGGAGACATCACTCTCCAGTACAAGAATCTTGCAGGGGGACACCACGTCCAGCAGTGGAGAAAATTTCTGTGCAGTTCCTCCAACAAGACCAGTCTCATCAAGTTTCTGGTGGAAGAGTGGAAACTCCCACGATACAGAGCTATGCTGCATGGCAAGGTGTTGTACATGACCTGTGAGGAAACCTGCTACAAGTTGACAGAAGATGGGTGTGAGGAAGCAGCAGAACTGCACTCCACACATGAAGAAGCTGACACCCGTCTGCTCCTGCATGCATTGCATGCAGCAAATGCGGGCTCAAAGTCAGTTATCATCACAGCTGAGGACACTGATGTCATGGTGCTTTGTCTTGGCTTCCAGAAGGACATCACCTGTCCCATCTACCAGAAGTGTGGGACTCAGAACCGCACACGGTTTGTCGACATCACCAAACTGGCAAGTTCACTTGGAGACAGCATCTGTGACAGCCTAATTGGCTTACATGCCTTCACAGGCTGCGACACTGTCAGTGCATTCGCTGGTCGAGGGAAGCTGAATGCCCTGAAGATAGTGAGAAAGCACACTTCCTGCCAAGAGACTTTTAGTCAACTGGGACAGACATGGAATGTGAGTGATGAGCTGTTCCAGAAAATTGAGCAGTTCACCTGTCGGATGTATGTTGCTAATAGCAGCACTGCTGAGGTGAACAAACTGCGTTACCAGCTCTTCTGCACCAAAAGGGGAGAGGTTGAGTCCAGCCAGCTGCCACCATGTAGAGACTGTCTCTTTATGCATGTTCAACGAGCCAACTATCAGGCAGCAATATGGAAGTGCTGTCTGCAGGCTAACCCTGTGGTGCCAAGCCCTACTGAGTATGGATGGACAGACGATGAAGGCAAGCTGGCCATTTACTGGATGCGCTCCCCACCTGCACCAGATGTGGTCTTGGAAATGCTAACATGCAAGTGTGTGCATTCATGCAAAATGCCAAGCTGCATGTGCCTGTCAAATGGACTTCCATGCACAGACATGTGCAGGTTACAGACCTTCAGTAACCAAAAACAGCAGGATGGTCCAGAACTGGACTTTGAACTTGGGGAGTCAGATGATGAGAGAAACGAGCAGTTTGATGAATGACAGTGTGATGATTCTGATGGTATTACTGTGGTAGTAGTCTATTGATGCACAGGATGTTGATTCTGGACTTGGTTACCCAGAGCTTGATAACAATAATGTAACCATATTCACATATACCCATTACCCTACCCATTACCATTACATATACCCACTAATGATATGGGATTACATGTATCATTGACTAAGTATATGTAAATGTCAATGTTGTTTAAAATATTAAAATAGTTCATTACCTCACTATGGTATTCCTTTTTATCATGTATTTTGATTGTGTATTTAAACAAATGTATAGAGACCAGTTTGTGACCTAACTGGCTTTGGTCTAGTTCTCATTTAAGGCTCACAATCACCTCACACAATGAAATAGTATGGGTATATTATACATTTTCTGAATCTTTACAGTCCTGTGAGTATTCCAGTTTTTGTGTTTTGTGTCCCTGATATTCCTAGATGCCACAGGGCTAAAAGAAAGTATATAGTTTAAGCGAAAATAGCAGAAAGATGTGTGTTATTGACGGGTTGAAGAGCTCAAGTGACCTCTATATTTGTGAGAAATATCCACAACAGGGCTTGAATGAAAGCTAAGAAGGTCCCCTTTAAAATGATACCAAAGACAATATTATAGAACATTGAAAAATGTCCTGACCATGAGGCTAAACCAGGATATGCACCAGCGTCTAAAATGCAATTTAGTTTAGCGGGTGGTTAACTTCATGAGCTGATAACTGTGATACAGCTGCCACTCAGGAATGATTATCATACCAAAATATCATCTACAGACATGGATCCTTTCAAAAATTATAAGTAAGTTTTGCCACCTTGAGTGTACCGAAATATCGTCTGGCCCATGGACTACTTGTGAGGCCAGCCGTTCTGGATGTAGGTGCGGAGCTGGGAGAGGACAGGGTCCTGTTCGGAGGCTGCCCTCAGCTCCTGCAGAGAGACAGTGGCCTGGAGGGGTGTGTGTAGCATTTGGACAATGTCCTTTTCCACACAGTCAGTGTCCATCTGTGGAGCTGGGGTGGAGACAGAGCGAGAGAGCAGGTCGGCGACAACATTGTCTCTGCCTGGGGTGAACTGCAGGCTGAAGTTGTACTGGCGGAGGCGGTCAGACCAGCGGTGCAGCCTCAGGGGTTTGTGGCCTGTCCCAGATGTGGACAGCAGCGCTGTCAGGGCCTGGTGATCTGTCCTGAGGGTGAAGGAGCGGCCATAGAGGTAGAGGTGCCACCTTTCACAAGCCCAGATACAGGCTAATGCCTCACGCTCACCCACGGAGTACCGCTGCTCGGTCAGGTTGAGGGCACGGGAGGCGAAGGCAATGGGCTTCTCCACACCGTTCTGGGTTTGAGACAGCACGGCCCCTATCGCTGTGGCTGATGCGTCACAGGTCACAAAGGTGGAGCTGGAGATGTCGAAGTGAGCCAACACTGGTGGTGAAGTCAGTTGAGTCTTGAGATCACGCACAGCGTCACTGCATGCCTTTGACCACACCCATGGCTCGTCCTTACGCAGCAGCTGGCGCAGGGGGGCTGTGGTCGCAGAGTACTGGGGAAGAAACCTCAGGTAGTAACTTGTCATACCCAGGAAGGAGGCGACCTGGGCGGCCGAGCTGGGCTCAGGGATGGCCTGAATGGCGTCCACGTTGGATTGTAGTGGAGTTACACCGCTCGCTGACAGCCGGAACCCCACGAAGTCGATGGCTGGCACAGAGAGGACACATTTCTCAGCATTGAGAGTTAGCTTGTGCTTGGACAGGGCTGCGAAGACCATGTTAAGGCGCTTGTCGTGGATTTCACTGGTGGGCCCGTGTACCACTATATTGTCCAGATAAATGGCCACGCCCAGTATGCCAGCCAGCACGGAGACCATGATTTTCTGGAAGCAGCTAGGGGCGGAGCTGAGACCGAAAGGCATCCTGGTGTAGCGAAACACTCCTGCATGTGTCACAAAGGCTGTGAGGTTTCGGCTGCTGGGGTGGAGGGGCACCTGTAAGTACCCCTGTCTGAGGTCGAGCTTGGAGAACACCTCAGAGCCATAGAACTGAGCAGTGAGTTCTTCTGAGGTGGGCAGTGGATACTTATCAGGGACCACTGCCTTATTTACTGCACGTAGATCGACGCAGACACGCAGGCCCCCCGACTTCTTCTTAGCCACCACGAGGTTTGAGACCCAAGGTGACGCGTCCACCGGTTCAATGATGCCAGCTTCCAGCAGTTGTTGCAGCTCGGCGGAGACCCCATCACGGAGAGCCAACGGGATGCGGCGCAGTGGTTGGATGACAGATTTCACAGCAGGGTTGAGGAAAGGTTGATGGGTGAAGGCGGAGAGGCAGCCCAGCCCCATAAACAGCGATGGCCACTTCTGCTGCCAAGGTGTGGCAACAGTCAGGATTGCTGCCCCCCTTGTGTCTAAGAGGGAGAACCCCAGAGCGGAGAACAGGTCCAGGCCCATCAGGTTGGCCCCACGGCGTGCCACATGAAAAACTGCATTGGGCACCAGCTTGGTTCCATAGCGGACAGTCAGTTGGAGAGAGCCAACCAGATCGATTTTGGAGTCACCATACCCACAGAGGACAGCTGAGGGTGCGGACAGTGGCAGTGAACCGAAAAATTGACTGTAGGTATCAACATTCAGGAGAGACACACTTGCACCGGTGTCCAACAGCAGGACTGTTGAGGGCAGGGCCGAGAACGCCGTCGTTGCAGTTGCAAGACGTCCCCAGTGGAGTCGGCGCCCGCCTCGCTCTGGTTGGGTTGCGTCCCGAGGGGCAGCCGTGAGTAGAGGGAGGAGTCGTTGGCAGCTTGACTGGAGGTGGCCACTTGCTGTGTATTTAGCATAGCAGCACACACAGCTGCTCCCTCAACCTGTAGTGCGATGGTAATTGCTCTGGACAGCAGCAGATCGTCTTTTTCCAGCAGGAGAGTCTCACGCACCTTTGCGTTGTTGGTGTGTTCGATTAGCTGGTCGCGAACCATCTCGTCCTGAAGCGCGCCAAACTTGCATGAGCTAGCTAGCCCTCGCAAATTAGCTACGTACTGCCGCACAGACTCACCAGGCAGTTGGTGTCGCTGACGGAATATAAATCGCCGAAGGAGGGCACTCTGTGGAGCAGCGAAATGGGTGCTCATAAGTCCCACAGCTTCGGCAAAGCTTGTGACGTTCCCCAGAGACCCGAGCACACGATGACCCTCTGCTCCCAAGCAGTGTAGCAACAGAGCCGTCTTCCTAGCCTGGCTCATGTCGTCGAGCCCTGAGGCGATGATGTAATTTTCAAAACTATGTAGCCAGCGAGTCCATGGTACCGGAGGCTCGCCAGGTAATGCCAGGAAGGGGCCAGGTGGTGGGAGAGAGATATCAGCCATCCTCGTCGCCAATATTGTATTTAGAAATCACGTCAGGACACAGAGCTGTCGCTCGACACAACCTCTCCGTGGCATTCTTTATTTAGACTGACACAACATCAAAGGCAGACCCGATCAAACAACCCAGAGCCCGCAGGCATCACCAATCGATCCCAGCACAATAGAACAGCACCAAATCAAATGCAGCACTGTCGATGTGTGCATACATAACAATTTGTACATAAAATTCCTCAACACAGCATGAAAAGTGGGAACATTGCTAGTCACAAACACGTGACTTACGCTTGTCCATCTTGGAAGCTTGAGCAAGATTCTGAGCGCATCATTATATGCAGGGGTGTAGCACAAAATTCTGGGCCCTGTACATAAGCAGTCTCTGTGGGCCCCTTTCCTCTTTTCTCTCTCATGCGTCACTTTTTCGAGTTCTAGCATACTGAATATTATTTACAATCACAGTACATTAATCTAGTTTAACCTGACTTAACCTAACTTAACTATCTTGCACACCTTTGCAAACCTATTGTTCTGGACCCTGTTAGTCATTGTTTAAATTGAAACTGTGGTGATGCACAATTGAGGGTGGATTCACCAGGGGCTGCTGCTCCTTTAAGGCGGACATTCAGAGTGCTGACGTAGGCACTGCTTAGTTTCCGGTGTGGAGCCATGTTTGCAGCAGCCTAGCGGTTAGCTGGTTGCCACGAGAGGTTGTGCTGTATCGGTGTTGTTTTGTGTGGCGAGTAAACGGAATTGACTCGACTCGATCTCCCAGTCTCCTCATTCCTGCACTCCCACATTGGTGACCCCGCACGTTGACAACGAACATGTCGACCCAAAGCGATGACGACACCGCTCCGGCTCAGAGTGATGCTAACGGAATGGCTCATGTTAGCGCTAGCATCTCAGCAGCAACGGTGAAGTTGCCCGAGTTTTGGCAGCACAGTCCCCGGCCATGGTTTCAGCACATTGAAGCCCATTTCGAGCTGGGAGGAATAACGCGGGACGTTACGAGGTATTTCCATGTGGTGGCGGCGTTGGATGCCCAGACGACGGCCCGAGCTATGGGGCTACTGGAAGTCCCCCCCCCCCCCGCGCCCCGGCTGTGGGGAAATACGGGGCACTCAAGGCCTTCCTTTTGCAGCTCTTCGAGCTATCGGAGATGGAGAAGGCGGATCGCCTGTTGTTACTCAACGGACTCGGCGATAGCAAACCTTCCGAGCTTCTGGAGAAGATGTTGGCCGTTTTGGGCTCGGCGGACCCCTGCTTCATTTTCACCCATATTTTTCTGCGGCAGCTCCCAGCGACTGTGCGCACAGCGCTAGCCAGCTCCCCCTCTCCTCCAGCAAAGACTACCGCGCTCTGGGTGCGGAAGCGGACAGGATTTCCCTCGCCAACCGGCAGCAGTTCGTTCATACGATGCTCCCCACCCAGACCTCGCCCCCGCCGCTAGAGGACGCAGCGGGCACCGCGGCCGCGGTGGCTGCCCGCCGCCAGCGTGACAGCGGGTGGTGTTATTACCACAACAGGTTTGGTGCCAGGGCCAAGCAGTGACGCCCGCCATGCAGCTTCAGCGTCCAGGGAAACGCTGGGGCCGGCCGGCGAGAACAGCAGGCTGTTGTTTATCAAGGACTCCTTATCTGGCCGGCGGCTGCTGGTCGATTCGGGCGCTCAGCGTAGCATCCTGCCTGCATCGGCCGCGGACACCATGGCCGGCGGTCAAGACCCCCGGATGGATGCCGCGAACGGCACGCCCATACGTACCTACGGCACCAGGTATGTGAAGGTGTGTTTCGGCGGGCAGCGTTTCGGCTGGGACTTCGTTATGGCCGCGGTGTCGGTTCCCCTCCTGGGCGCGGACTTCCTGTGCGCCTTCAGGCTGCTGGTGGAGCTTACGAACTGTCGCTTGATCGATGCTGTCTCTTTCGCTACATACCCCTGCACACTGGGAGGTGCAGGGACGCTCGGCCTGTCAAACATGCTCGCCGCCGGAGACACGTATCAACGACTGCTCGCAGAGTTCCCTGACCTCACCACACCTACGTTCTCGTCAGCGGTGGCTAAGCACGGCGTGGAGCACCATATTGCCACCGACGGTCCCCCGGTCTACGCACGTGCTCGGCGCCTCGACTGCTAAGCTCGCGATCGCCAGGGAGGAGTTTGCCACCATGGAACGCCTCGGCATCGTGCGCCGCTCGGACAGCCCGTGCGCATGGTTTCCAAGGCTGACGGCGGTTGGCGCCCCTGTGGCGATTTTCGTCGCCTGAACAACGCCACAACCCCTGACCGGTATCCCGTCCCGCACATACAGGACTTCTCCGCCCGCCTGGCGGGGGCCACCATCTTTTCCAAAGTAGATTTGATGCGGGGCTACCACCAGGTACCGGTCCACCCTCGGGACGTGCCCAAGACAGCGGTCATCACGCCATTTGGACTCTTCGAGTTTCTGCGGATGCCCTTCGGTCTCAAGGGGGCAGCGCAGACGTTCCAGCGGCTGATGGACTCTGTGCTACGCGATATGCCGTTCTTGTTTGTTTACTAGGATGACATTCTCGTGGCCAGCGCATCCGCGGAGTAGCACCTGACGCAGCTCTGGCAGTTGTTCGAGCGGCTCAGTGCGCATGGACTCATAGTCAACCCAGCCAAGTGCCAGTTTGGTCTGTCATCCATCGACTTCCTCGGCCACCGCATCTCCCCGCTTCCTGCCAGAGGGGATGCCGTCGCTAGTTTTCCACGCCCCCGCACTGTGAAGTCCCTGCAGGAGTTTTCGGGCATGGTGAACTTTTATAACAGGTTCATTCCCCACGCAGCTCACCGCATGCGGCCCTTGTACGAGGCCCTGCGGGGCAAGGAAGCCAAGGGCGAGGTAGACTGCTCCCTGGGGATGGACGTAGCTTTCGACGACGCTAAGGCCGCGCTGGCCAATGCCGCTTTGCTGGCGCACCCGTCCCCCACTGCCCCGATTGCCCTCACGACTGACGCCTCTGACTATGCGGTCGGGGCGGTGTGCAAGCAGTGGGTGGGCGGCGCCTGGCAGCCCCTTGCCTTCTTTAGCAGACAGCTTAAGGACAACAAGCGGAAGTACAGCACCTTCGACTGGGAGCTCCTGGGTCTCTTCCTTGCCTCCCGACACTTAAGGTTCCTGTTGGAAGGCCGCCATTTCACTGCCTTCGTCGACCACAAGCCGCTGACTTTTGCCATGGCCAAGACCTCCGAGCTGTGGTCCGGGCGCCAACAGCGTCAGCTCTCTGCCGTCTCGGAGTTTACCACGGACATCTGGCACGTGGCTGGCAAGGGCAACTTGGTCGCTGACTGCCTCTGCCAGGCGGTGGCAGGGTCCGTTCACTTGGGACTCGATTATGCTGCCATAGCGGCAGACCAAGCCGCTGACGCGGACATCCAGGCCTATCGGACGGCTGCTACGGTGCTGCAGTTGGAGGCTGTGGTGTTTGACAGCGCCAACGCCACGCTCCTCTGCGACGTTTCCACGGGCCAGCCTTCCCCATGGTGCCCACCTTCTGGTGGCGCTGTGTTTTTGACGTTATCCATGGCCTTTCCCATCGAGGTGTGAAGGCGTCCACTAAGCTGGTGGGGGCCAAGTTCGTCTGGCCCGGCCTCAGGAAGGACGTCAAGGCCTGGGCTGACTCCTGCGTGGCGTGCCAGCGTTCCAAAGTACACCGTCATACCAAAGCCCCCTTGGCGGCATTCCTGGTGCCCGAGAGGCATTTTGACCATGTGAATGTGGACCTGGTGGGCCCCCTGCCCCCGGTTCACTCACCATGGTGGACAGGACCACCAGGTGGCCAGAAGCTGTTCCCCTGTCATTGACCACATCTACTGAGGTGGCCCGGGCGTTCATCGGGTCCTGGGTGGCCCGTTTTGGCACGCTGGCTGACCTCACCGGGCCCGCAGTTCACGTCGGAGCTCTGGACTGCAGTCGCGGAGGGGCTGGGGGTGAAGGTCCACCACACCACAGCGTACAACCCACAGGGCAACGGACTTTGTGGGTGGTTTCATCGGTCTATGAAGGCCGCTCTTCGTGCCAGCCTCACAGACAGCAACTGGGTCGATCGCCTCCCGTGGGTTATGCTTGGCCTTCGCTCTGCCCCAAAGGAAGACCTCCAGTCCTCGTCTGCCGAGCTGGTTTACAGCCAGCCACTGCGTGTCCCGGGTGAGTTTCTCCCGGACGCCGTGGCCCCCTGGTCTGCAGCTTCTCATCGGGCTGTGGCCTGGGACAGTGCCAACGCTTTCGCTCCAATCCCTACATCTCACCACTGCCTCCCTCAGTCCTCCGCCCCCAAGGATCTGCTGTCGGCCAGGTACGTCTTCATCCGCCACGACAGCCACCGTACCCCCCTGCAGCCCCACTATGACGGGCCCTTAAGGGTCCTGGAAGCAGGGCCTAAGAACTTTGTGGTGGACATGGGGGGCAAGCCGGAGCGGGTCTCTGTGGACCGTCTAAAGCCTGCCCATTTGGACCTGGGTGGGCCGGTCGAACAGGCCCTGCCCTCGCGGCGTGGATGCCCCCCTTCTCAGGCCCCTGGCCCAGCCTGGGCCCCTGCCCGGGCTCCGGCTCTGTCCCCTGCCCCCGCCCCATACCCATTCAGCGCAGCCGTTTTAGCCACCTGGTCCACCCCCCAAGACGTTGACTGTTTCACTGAGGACTGTTCACCTGTTGGCTGTTTGTGTTTCGCTGAGTACTTTTGTGTTGCATTTTTTCGTGATGGTGAATTCTGGGGGGGCCTGTGTGGTGATACACAAATGAGGGTAGATTCACCAGGGGCTGCTGCTCCTTTAAGGCGGACATTCAGAGTGCTGACGTAGCACTGCTTAGAGTTTCCGGGGTGGAGCCATGTTTGCAGCAGCCTAGCGGTTAGCTGGTTGCCACGAGAGATTGAGCTGTATCGGTGTTGTTTTGTGTGGCGAGTAAACGGAATTGACTCGACTCGATCTCTCCGTCTCCTCATTCCTGCACTCCCACAAAACCCTTATTCTGTCGACAGACTTTTATTTTGGAGTACTTCCTTCGCGACCGGCAAATTGTAATCAGGAAGTGGTATACTGTGGCGGACACTAGGGGCTATGCCTCTCACCCAGCAGGGCTGTGAGCTGGGGGCGTGGTTTACGTTCCCGGGCTCTCTGGTGCAAGGTTGTTCCTGTTTCAGTTTGGTTTTGGAGCTGAGGAATAAAGTTCAAACTTGCCTTCGTCTCCTGTGTTTTTCCTCATCCTGCCACATTGGTGACCCCGAATTGAACATTTTTGGAGCAGAAGAAGAGTGTGAATCCACTTCGGCCACGCCGCCCCAACTCTCACAGCCGGCCGTTCTCGCCGCGGCTGAGAAGCTCCCAGAGTTCTGGCAGAGCGACCCGGCTTCGTGGTTCCAGCATGTTGAGGCGCTGTTCCACCTGCGTGGAATCTCCGCGGACGACTCCAGATACTATTTGGTCTTCGCTGCGCTGGACCAGTAGTCCACACGCCGTGCCATGCAGCTTTTGCGCGCCCCTCCGCAACACGGTAAATACGTCGCCCTCAAACATCTTCTGCTCCGGAGGTACAGCCTATCTGCCGCAGAGAGGGCAGATAGGATCCTTTCCCTACCCGGTTTGGGCGACGGGACGGCTGTGGATCTCATGGACAATATGCTGTCGCTGCTAGACTCGGACGAAGGTGGGTTCCTTTTCCCGCACGTTTTCCTGCGCCAGCTCCCGTCTCATGTGCGCGCGGCTTTGGCTAACTCCCCGTGTTTGGCCGCTGGTGACTGCCGAGGTTTGGCTGAGGAAGCCGATCGGGTCCTGCTGGCTACGAGACGGTTCTCTGTGCAGAGTGTGGCATCGGAGCCTCTGCAGCCGGCGACGGAGGACGCGGACCCGGCAGTGGTGGCTGGAGTGATTGCCCGGAGACGGCGCGGGAGCGGCCTCTGTTTTTTCCACCAGCGGTTCGGCGGCAAGGCGAGGCGCTGCGTCCCTCCGTGCACGTTTGAGGCGCCGGGAAACTCCAGGGCCAGCGCTCAGTAGCAGCTGTGGGCGCTGGTGAACGTAGTGAGCTGCTCTTCATTAAGGACTCGATGTCAGGAAGACGGTTTCTGGTGGACTCAGGCTCGCAAAAGAGCCTCCTCCCTCCAGCTAGCACAGACATGTCAGCCGAAGGCGGCGGCCAACAGTTGAGTGTAGCTAACGGTTCGTCCATTGCGACGTTTGGCACAAGGTTGGTGACTGTTTGTTTCCGCGGGCGCCATTTTGAGTGGGACTTTGTAGTCGCCTCCATTACTGTTCCTATTATCGGCGCGGATTTTCTGTGTGCTAATGGTCTGCTTGTTGATGTTGCAAACCGTCGTTTAATTGATGCTGTGTCTTTCGCCACTTTTCTGTGCGAGACAGGGGGAGCCGGGCCGTTAACACACGCTAACTTTTTAGCATTAGGGGATGTTTTTCAGCGTTTGCTGGCGGATTTTCCATCGGTGTCTACGCCTGCCTTTTCCACCGCGGTTACTAAACACGGGGTAGAACATTTCATTCCCACTGTGGGACCGCCAGTTTTTGCGCGCGCGCGGCGCCTCGACGCGGTAAAATGGGCTACAGCTAAGGAGGAGTTCGCCATCATGGAGCGTCTGGGTATAGTGAGGCGTTCCAACGGCCCGTGGGCCTCGCCGCTTCACATGGTGCCCAAGGCGGATGGGTCGTGGCGGCCTTGTGGCGACTTTCGCCGCCTGAACAACGTCACCGCCAATGACCGCTATCCCATCCCACACATACAGGACTTTTCCATACGCCTGGCAGGTACCACTATTTTCTCTAAGGTGGACCTGGTGCGCGGCTATCATCAGGCTCCCGTGCGCGCAGAGGACATGCCCAAGACCGCAGGGATCACCCCGTTTGGGCTTTTTGAGTTCATGCGCATGCCTTTTGGCTTGAAGGGGGCAGCGCAAACCTTTCAGAGGCTGATGGACTCGGTGTTGCGTGACCTTGCTTTCGTGTTCGTTTATCTCGACGACATGTTAGTGGCCAGTCCGTCAGCTGAAGAGCACATGGCGCACCTGAAACAGGTTTTCCGTCGTCTGGACGAACACGGCCTGATAGTCAACCCGGCCAAGTGTCAGGTTGGACTGCTGGTGATTGACTTCTTGGGTCACCGCATTTCGCCGCAAGGCGCGGTACCGTTGCCTTCTAAGGTGCAAGCGGTGGAGGAATTTCCCCGCCCAGTCTCTGTTAAGGCATTGCAGGAATTCTTGGGCATGGTGAATTTCTATACCGTTTCCTCCCTCGCGCTGCCCACCTCCTTCAGCCACTTTACGAAGCCCTGCGGCTTAAGAAGGCTAACGGCCCTGTCGACTGGACTCCCGAACGGGTCCAGGCCTTTGACGGAGCTAAGTGCGCCCTGGCCAACGCTGCCCTCCTCGCCCATCCCACACCCACGGCGTCCATAGCTTTAACAACCGACGCGTCTGACATAGCCGTGGGGGCTGTGGTTGAACGGCGTGTGGCGAATGCGTGGCAGCCACTCGCATTTTTTAGCCGCAAACTGCGAGATAGCGAGCGCAAGTACAGCGTTTTTGACCGGGAGTTGCTGGCACTGCACCTTGCAACCCGGCATTTCCACTTCCTGCTGGAGGGTCGCTCCTTCACGGCTTATGTGGATCATAAACCGCTGACTTTCACCATGTCCAAGGTGACTGAGCGGTGGTCTGCTCGTCAGCAACGCCACCTGCTGGCCATCTATGAGTTCACAACGGACATTCAACATGTGGCCGGGAAGTCCATCCCTGTTGCTGATTGTCTGTCGCGTGTGCTTGTGTGTCCTGCGCACCTCGGTGTGGATTTCTCCGCTATGGCTGCTGACCAGCCCAGCGACCCGGACGTCCTTGCCCTTAGGTCAACGCGTACCGGCCTCAAGCTAGAGGATGCTGTGATGCAGGAAGGCAGTCCTGCCCTCCTCTGCGATGTCTCCACCGGCCGTCCCCGCCCCGTTGTTCCAGTGGCCTGGCGCCGTCGAGTTTTCGAATCGATTCACTCCCTCTCGCACCCTGGAGTTTGGGCGTCGGTGAAGTTGGTCGGTTCCAAGCTCGTCTGGCCTGTCCTCCGCAAGGACGTCAAGGGGTGGGCGGCTGCATGTGTGGCGTGCCAGCGCGCTAAGGTCCACCAGCACACCTAGTCGCCCCTCGAACCGTTTCCGATCCCGGCCAGACGTTTCGACCACGTGCGTGTGGACCTGGTGGGCCCTCTACCTTCTTCACAGGGTTT